>NW_015644620.1:154900-156283 GCF_001515625.1 Sinocyclocheilus rhinocerous | reverse complement strand
AAAGTAATTTTTAGTAATTTTGTTGTGTTTTGTCATTTTTAGTTTGTTTTTTAATATGTCTGTAGTTTTTGTTATTTTTTATTTCAGTTTTAGTTAAGCTAAATGAAAATAATAAATGTTGAATTGCAATCTAGCTGAAATACATTTTTTTTATGGTTTTAGTTTTAGTTAACTGTAATAACCCTGCATATCAGAGGGTATGTTTGCAATGCCACACTGTCGCACTTTATATAATTTGAAAAATCTTCATTCTTATTTTGTGAAAAAACTATGTAATGAAAAGTTTTTATTGATATTTTTGAACTCAAAAAATATTATATTAGACCTTTTTTTGCAAATCTGTGGCTGTGTAATTCATTAAATTATAAAAAAGAAACATTACAATAAATAATTTTAAAATAAAAACAATCAAAATAATTAAAAAAAGATTATTAATAAATGAAATTAAATAAATTATTATTTTTTTGTTTACCTGCACATGCAAATGTGTTGTTAAATTATCAAAATATTAAGTTAAAATCTTACTCTAAGTAAATATTTCACATTAAAGTAGTTTGACTGACAGAACAGTTTGCGAATAATGGCCTTAAGTAATGTTTGTGTTTACAGGTCTTCCAATCCAGGTCAGAGACACGGGCATGTCCATCAAAGATGACATGCCGAGGTCTGACGTGAACAAGGAATATTACACTCAGAACATGGAGAGAGAGGTGACATTTAATACAAATATTACATCTAAGAAATCCAATGCCTGAAAAAAGAAAAATGTAAAATTGTAGCATGTGCTTTATGTAATCTCTTGGTTTGCTGTCTGTGTCAGATCCAAAACTCAGACGGTACCAGACTGGTAGGGATGCTGGGTAAAGCACAGAACCCCAGTGACATGCTGCTGAAGCTGGCGCGACCCACGCCATACTACAAACGCAACAGACCCCATATCTGCTCCTTCTGGGTGAAGGGAGAGTGTAAGAGAGGAGAGGAGTGTCCCTACAGGTCAATTTGACTTTTCAGTTTGAGTATTTTAAGAGGGTTAAATCATTCACTTATAATGTCAGTACATTTTTTTTTCTAAGTGCTATGAAAGAAGGCAAGTATCCCAGATTCCAATATGAATACTGATATTTAAATCAATTTATGGGCATGAAATGAGTAAATATAGCCGTAACATTTGGGCCATTGTTTTTAATAGGTCTAAACTGTTATAGAATATTAAAAAATATTATAAGTTTTAATTTAAGTAAACTTAAAACAGTCTTCACATAAACCCATTATAATGCATTATGCATTCAATACAAACATATTTTAATCAGCAACTTTTTGTTCAATCGACGTTCTTTAGGCTTACTCAGGTTTTATATTTTTCTAATTAAAAAGATGAAAAAA
>NW_015644620.1:143317-154797 GCF_001515625.1 Sinocyclocheilus rhinocerous | reverse complement strand
ATAAAATTTATGGCATGCAGTATTATTTTAAGTGGGTGATTTTGGGCATATTACACCCCAAATATAAAATATTTTTGTTTAATTTTATTATTTAATTTTATTATTTTTTTCCGAATGAATGTTAAACAGAAAATATAAATCACAAAAGTTCATGCATTATTTTTGACAGCCCTAGTGTTATTATA
Organism: Sinocyclocheilus rhinocerous; assembly: GCF_001515625.1. Taxonomy (NCBI): domain Eukaryota; kingdom Metazoa; phylum Chordata; class Actinopteri; order Cypriniformes; family Cyprinidae; genus Sinocyclocheilus; species Sinocyclocheilus rhinocerous. The sequence continues at coordinate 154,612 of NW_015644620.1, read as the reverse complement.
GCATATTATATTTTTACTTTATTTTATCTTTTCTATATGTTTTCGAAAAGCTCATGACATTAATTAGACGTGCGTCTTTTTGATCAGAACAAACAAGTTAAATTCATGTTCTTAATCATGGTGGGACTCTGCTGTAATGCAGATGACAGTGTTGTGTTACTGTCCAAAGTCACTAAAATCATTTATGTCCCATCAGGCATGAGAAACCCACAGACCCTGATGATCCTCTGGCCGATCAGAACATTAAAGATCGTTATTATGGCATCAACGACCCGGTGGCGGATAAACTTCTGAAGAGATCATCCAGCATGCCTCGACTGGACCCGCCCGAGGACAAGTCCATCACCACATTATACATTGGGGGACTGGGAGAAAGCCTCACTGACTCTGAGCTCAGGTAAGCAGAGATTCAGGAACAATAGTATTGCCATTTTAAATCTTAAAGTGTATTTTCAGTACTGTAACATACTGAAAACACACTTTAAGATTTAAAATGGCAATAATATTGTTCCTGAAGTATTCAAAAACTCCTCATGTATAATAGTGTTATTTTAGTAACATTAATGTACTATTATAGTTATTAACATTTTGAATTAGCTTTTATTTTTATATTTTCTGTTTAATTTTAATTTTAAAGTTTTAGTAATTTTTTGTTGTATTTTTGTTATTTTTAGTATATTTTTTATTTTAGTTTTTATTCATTTTTAGTAATGTTATTTTAGTTGTAGTTATTTAAGTACAGCAAATTCAACTTAATGAAAATGTTGCCTTGGCAGAAAAAAAAAAAATATATATATATATATAATTTGTTATTCAGTTAAAGTTTATTTTATTAAAGTTTAGTTTTTGTTAATGTAAAGTTTTTATTTTCTATATTTTTTGTTTTTATTTCAATTTTAGTTCAAGTTTTAGTAATTTTGTTCAATGTGTCTATATAATTTTTATAAAAAAAAATTTTTTATTGAATTTAATTTTATTTTAGTTATTTTACTGCATCATGTTAATTTTATTGAAACATTAAACATAGTTCACTAAACATGAACAATAAACAAACGAGCCATGTTGGGCATATTATATATATATTTGGATGACTGAAATAAGTTTGTTTATATTTTATTTTATTTCAGTTAACATTTATTTCAAGTAACGAAAGATTTTTTATGGATTTAGTTTTAGTTAAGTATAATAACCCCGAAGCAGAGGGTATGTTTATGACATACTATCATACTTCCTTACTATTCTGCAGTATGGACTATGTATACTGTGCTCATTATGTCATGAAAAACTCGATCCCACAATGCAGTGCACTATGCTGAATGAACCAGATGCATTACTGCAATTTATAACAATTTTTTCTAGATTAGTTTTTTTGAGAAATGAAAAGTTACTTTTTACACAAATAGAATTAAAAATGCAACAAACAAAAAAAATTTGCCAAGATAATGGACACTACTCACTGATATAAAATACAATGTAACGAGGCCAAGTGAAGTCATTGGTGCACAATTATTCTGTTCCAAACTTGTATTTGATTTGTATCAATTCAAAACACCTCCTGTCTTTTCTTCGTCTTCTCTCGCAGAAATCATTTCTACCAGTACGGTGAGATCCGTACAATCACGTTGGTTCAGCGGCAGCAGTGTGCGTTCATTCAGTTCGCCACGCGACAGGGAGCAGAGCTCGCAGCAGAGAAGACCTTCAATAAGCTCATCATTAACGGCCGCAGGCTGGCGGTGAAGTGGGGCCGATCACAGGCCGCTAAAGGGACGGATGTCAAGGACGGGTTCGATGAGATGGGCACCGGACTAGAACCAGTACCTGGTCTCCCTACAAGTATGTTGTGTGTGTGGATTACTGGCATTACTGGATTACTGTATTAAATATGTCTTGTGTTTTTTATTTTATTTTATTTTTCAGTTTGGTTCAGTTTAGTTTAATTATTTTAATTAAACAAACAAAACAATGCCTGGGTTGTATTGCACGCCAAAAAATTATTAGAATTATTTTATTTTATGAACCAGACATTATTTTCATATGAATCACTCAATTATGATAATGAACAATATTAGCTTGCAAAAAAGTTATTTATTGACAATATTATTATAATTAGATGCATTTTTTCAACATCGCTGTCTTTTGTCATATTGCTGTTACTTTGCATTGTGACTAACACCACCCCTTAAGCATGGTAAAATCACTGCAACAAGGTTTTGAAAGTCAAGGCTATGTGATTATAGGTAACACTTTTTATGAAGCATGTATTTATAACACATTATAAGTGTATTCTTAAGGCATTATAATGAATGCATAATGCATTATACATTTTTTTATAAAATGTTGTTTCATCTAATAAATAATCATAACAACAATTATAATACTTTTTAAAACTTACTTATTTGTGGTTATAAATTTTATAAGTATGATTATTTATAACACGCAATGAACACAATTTTAAATCCACTTAATTTATAGTGGATTAGAAGTCTCATATCTTGACATTATTTATGTCTTAAACCAGTCTTAAGTGCCCAGCGACTTAAGACTGGTTTTGTGCTCCAGGGTCACATTTAAGATCTGCACGGCATCTTACTATCTTACTGATATTATATTAAATATGGTTAAAAGCAAATGTGCCATATTACACATTCATCTGATCAGTCTTTGTCTGCTTTAAGTAAAGTAACAAGTTAACGATGGCAACATATGAGACTCATAATACATTATAACTATGGGAAATATAATCCATTGTAAATTAAGTGGATGCATTGTGTTCATTGTGTATTATAAATCATCATACTCTTAAAAGCTATAACCACAAATAAGTAAATATTATAATGCATTAAAACTGTTGTTATGATTTATCATGAGATGATACAACATATTATAAGGTTTTTTATAATACATTATGCATTCATTTTAATGCCTTAAGAATACCCTTGTAATGTATTATAAATACGGGCTTCATAGAAAGTGTTACCTGATTATATTATGTGTATATTGCAGCTCTACCGCCACCCCCTGCTCTGGAAGAGGAAGCACCTGCTAACTACTTTAACCTGGACCCCAGCAGCTCTCCTGCGCTCATGAACATCAGTCTGCCACCTCCACCCGGACTCTCAAACCCACTGCCACCAGGTGCACCCTTCAGCTCAACTCACCCCTGCATGTCTCTAGTGTTTCAGCTGGTGGTTTTCACATCAAATAAAATGACTAAAACTGAAATAAAAATTAATTACAGCTATAGAAATATAAAAAACTTAATAAAAATGGCAAAAGCACATAATAAAATTACTAAAACTAAAATAAAAATAAATGTCCATTTATTCAGTTATTAAAACTGAAATAAAAATAAAGCTAAATAGAAATGTTAAAATAAGTATGAGAAAAGCACATATAATTACTAAATCTCAATCTAAAAATGAAATACATACATGTATAATATTAATTTTAAATGTATTAATATTACATATATTCATATTAAAAGAACTGAGGCTAAATAGAAATATTAAAAAACTAATAAAAATATCAACAGCACATAATAAAATTATTAAAACTGAAATAAAAAAATCTGTTTATTACACTTATTAAATACTAAAATAAAAGCAAACTAAAGCTAAAAAATAACTAATACAAATGACAAAAGCACTAAACCTAATAACTAAATGACAAATAACTAAAACCTAAACTAAAATTTGAAATAAAAAAATTAATAATTAGAAGCTCTTAAGTAATATATATAAATACTGTCTGCTTGTGGTTTCAGGTTTTGGAGCGCCCATGTTCCACCCCATGGGCCCTCCTCCACCTCCTCCGATGGCTTTGAGACCTCCAGGCCACATCCATTATCCTTCCCAGGATCCTCAGCGCATGGGTGCGCATGCTGCCATCCGCCACAGCGATTGATCGACTCGTCATGTGAACTAGTAAAGATTCTCTCACTGCTGTGGGTTAATGATCTATGAAGGTGAAGTCATCAGAGGGTGGAGTCTGATCTGTGACGTCATACAGAGTGATTGACTGGTACACTACGGTATGGTCATGTGATTGGGGTTACTATTGTAAGTGCAGTTCCACATCATCATGCCTCAGTCACATCATATATACAGACACAGCTTACCAACAAATAGGCCCTTGTTATAAAGTTGACCCATCTTACGCCAGACACACACTCTGCCTCCTCGTTATCATAAGCCGCCTTGTTTAAAACATCATCGTGCTAAATCTGTGGGCTTTTTGTTGAGACAATACATCTCACGCTAACTTGAGTTTACATTGAAAACGAAGGGCCGTTTAGGACTTTTTGCAGTTTGACATGAAAAATTTAACCCATTTCCCCCCAAATTGTAATTACAGTTGTGCAAAAAATCATTTTTACTCATTAAAGTAAGCATAATGAGTCAGTTGTTGCATTACGGTAGATTGCTGACAATTTGGGGAGATAATTAATTCTTAATTCGTGCAAATGTTTATGGTGCTAAAATAGGCTTCATTTTCTTTTTGTGAAAAAAATAGCTTAATTTGAATTGTTTTTGTACAGTTTTTGTGAGATTCACCCACCCACACCATTCACTCTTACATCTAGAGATTTAACATACTTAAATATAGTGTCTATTAAAAGGATGCAACTATATTCAAAAATGTTTTTTTTTTTTTTAATTAGAGATATTTGCGTAGCCACTGTCTTGTCTCTTTAAAGTAAAACATATATTTTTTTTCCCATGCCGTTTTCTGATATTTCTCTGTTTTTCATTGTGCTCTGAAGCAGTTTTTAATGAACTGTCAGTTCAGTGCTTTTCTGTTGTAACATGAAAAAAGGAATTCAAAAACAACAAGTACCTTTTATTGAAAGAGCCTACCGTTACCATTTTCTTTTGTGAGCATTAAACTAGCCATCATTAAATGTACCGTCTGCTCTGGTTTTAAGAAACACAGCGGCCCAAAAAGTATTTGGACACTTTTGCATTTGATACAAAATATCAAAGCAGGTGCCATTTATTTTAAGAAAGATACACAAACACATTTGACAAAAAGAGTTCAGTGTGAAAACAATAGATATTTGATATTTAGTCATCTAATGCAATATCAAACGCACATTTTCCATATGCCTAAAGTGTCTAAATACATTTTAGGGGCCCCTGTTGCACACTTTGAAACACTATCGTGAACACCATTTATTTGCATATTACATGTCTACAATTATGAAATGCCAGAGGTTATTATGAACAATTATAAGATGTAGACTGATGTCTGATTATATAGCTGTGTTAAAGGAATAGTTCATCCAAAAATGAAAATTTGCTGAAAATCTACTCACCCTCAGGCCATCCAAGATATAGATGAGTTTGTTCGTTCATGGGAACAGATTTGGAGAAATGTAGCATTACATCACTTGCTCACCAGTGGATCCTCTGCAGTGAATGGGTGCCGTCAGAATGAGAGTCCAAACAGCTGATAAAAACATCACAATAATCCACAAGTAATCCACACCACTCCAGTCCATCAATTAATGTCTTGTGAAGTGAAAAGCTTTGTGTTTGAAACAAATCCATCATTAAGGTGTTTTAACTTTAAACCATTGCTTCTAATCAAAATCCATAATAACGCTTCCTCCAGTGAAAAAGTCCATCTCCTGTTGTCCTCTCACATCAAAATCCACCAACATATTTGTTTAGAACTGTTTTGGACCTTTTTGGCTTGTAAACGGTGCTTGATGATATTTCTCACCTGATTCAAATGAGGCCACTTTTTCACTTGAGAAAGCAAGATTATGGATAGAGGACTCGTATTTTAGCCAGACGCAACAGTTTGAAGTTAAAAATGTCTTGATGGATTTGTTTCTCACAAACACACAGCTTTTCACTTCACAAGATGTTAACTGATGGACTGTAGTCGTGTAGATTACTTGTGGATTATTGTGATGTTTTTATCAGCTGTTTGGACTCTCAATCTGACGGCACCCATTCACTGTGTCATTGTCATTTTTGGCTGAACTATACGGTTTAGGAGAGCAACCGAGACTCCTTTCATCCAGTACTAAGCTAAAACCATCTCCTCATCCTGATCATCTTTATCCTGATGTTTCATTTGGTTTTCAAACGATGTAAATCTAAACTCCCAGCTGCTCTCCTCTGGCCTTTCAACTGCAGGGAACATAATGGGACGGCCTGAAAGTGCAAAGCGCAGGTCTTTACGGCGCGACAGTCTTTTCCCTCTAATGTTACAGGTGTGGATCAGCGCCGAGCTCACAGGTCATTTGACTCGGGCGAGTATCCGACACCCCATCCCCGCGGGGCTCTGTTGAAGTTGCGTCGTTTGGACATGGTGGCCAAGGTCAAGCTAGAAAGACTTGGAGTCTCCAGAGCTTCAAACCCAATAACAGGAATCACCCTCTGACTGCGCACAGGACCTCCAAATGGCACCGCGGCTCTAAAATAAAAACCACATGAAGAAGAGTGGAGCTAAATCTACAAGTGCTCTCTCAGAAAATCAACATGAAATGGCATTCACAAACCATTCCCCTCCATAACGTGGCTTATTTCTGAGTATTTAATGCAGTGTTATTGTAATATTTATATTTATTATTATTTGTTATTACTATAGTTTTCATTGATATTTTGATTTAGTTTTTATATTTTCAGTTTTCATTTGAATTTAAATTTTTTTTGTCATTTTATGTGCTTTTGTCATTTTTTGTGTTCTCTTTTTTATTACTATTATTTTATACTATTTTATGTTTAATTGATTTTTACTTCAGTTTTAGTTAAATTTTAGCTTTTATTTACAATTAGTCATTTTATTGCTTCAACTTAAACACATCATTTTTATTATTGTTTTTTTATATTACTATTGTATTTAGGTTTAATTTCAGTTTTAGTTAAATTTCAGGTTTTATTTACAATTAGTAATTGTTTTATTACAATTATTAATTTTAATACTTCAACTTATTTCAGTTTGTTTCCAAGGTAACATTTCTCATTTTAATTTAGGTTTTTCATATAATATTTATATTAAATTTTTTTCCAGCTTTATTTCAATTAATTTTTTTTTATTAATTTTTTATAATTTTGGTTAACAATAATCTCAATTCAGTGAGTACTACCAGTAACTTTCAGTTTCAAGAAACTGCATGTAATTTTGTTCAGTTTAAAAACTATAAGTCACTTAATGGACCCAGTCATGCAAACTCAAAATATTCTTGCTTCTGGATTTGACTCCACATGGTGACGCAATTTTAGTTTGTATCTCAGTAATTTGATCTTCTGTATACGCAGTGTGTCTTGAGGCTCTGAAATTCGTGACAGGAGAAGTCGGCGGTGCGTTTAAATAGTTTCTCAGTCATTCGCTCCTCTGTGGATCCCGTTTCAAATGGGAAGACGCAGTGGAAACATTGCAGCTCTCTTAAGTGGACTTCATAATTTGATAGTGTGGATTAGTCTTGATGGGTCTTTTTAAGGCACACCATCAGCACGCATCAAGCTAATGTGCCAAAACCTCTTGGTGACCCTCAAGGCTGTTTCTCATATCGTGTTTTGCCTCAGTTTTCTGGTACCGCAGAGAATGAAGACTTAATCCCTCCCAAATAAAGAAACTGTAACAGGGGAATCCCAAACCAACTCGGATGGCCCAACCCTACATGGGCCGCAGTATATTGTGTCACGTTATTGTGATGCATCGATGAACCGTTTGGTGCAACTCTTTCGTTTTCGTTTCAGCAGTCCAAATGAAGGTTTTTAATCAGAATGTTCCTGGAACATCTTTGTTGGTCATTGACAACATTCATATAATCTTATTATATTTTAAGGTTATGTTTAGTGTTAGGGCTATGAAAAAAAATTAACCTCTAATTTCCATTTAATTTTAGGGGTAGTTAATAATCTGTTCATTGACCATCTCGTGTGTATTATGTACAAAACAGGAACTGAGTGAAAAAAATTACCCATCGCAATCTCTTTACATGTATTAATTTAGAAGACGTTTAGCTGGAGCTATGCAGCTTTTTCTGCAGTCTTTTGCACCAGTTCACCTAAAAACCAAGGTAACATCTAAGCGCTTTTAAAGAACTCATCATTTGCAAGTCATTTGTATTTGCCATGCTTTAAAGGTCATGGTGATCTTTTGAAGGAAACATTGATAATCATGAGAAATGTTTCATGTGACACTGAAGACTGATGTAAAGATGCCGGTTCATTACAAAATTCAGGTTGGATTATAGTATTGTACAATATTACTGTTTTTACTGTATTTTTTCATCAAATAATTGCACTCCACTGTAAAAAAAAATTATTTGGTGGCTTTGTAAATATCACAATAGTATATAAATATACAACCTTAATAAAGTATCTGAATGTCACTTCAGTAAATGTTTGAGTTGGACAAACCAAAAACAAATGCCCAAAAATCCAATGGTTAATTTTAACAATTATTTTTTTCACAAAAGGAAATGATACAGTAGTGTTGAAATCCATGTTATGAGCTGAAATACAGAGTTCTGGACCATGCCAATCCCTCTGAGAGTTGTCATGACAGAAATATATATATTTCACAGAATTATGTCTAACATAGTATTTGTTACTTGTTGTTGGACTGAAATTTTGAGTTTTTGCGGTGTACAAACGTGACCTTATTTCAATTTTTGTTATTTTATTGTAGTATAATCAAAGACTTTAGATATACCAATGTCATCATATTACTTATGAATGGGAGAAAGTGCATCGAGCAATATGGCGGAGTAAGTCCCGCCTTCTAAATAAAAGAGCCAATCGCCAAATGGTAAAGTCATCGCGTCACTGCAGCTGGTGTCAGAGCCGTTGAGAAAAAAAAAAGGTTAATGTCAGATTTTGTTTCTGAGTTGAAATTTGGAATTTAAGTTGTTTTTTCTGAGATTTCAGAATTTCCACATTAAAGTGGCTGCCCGCACGGTGCCGGTGATTTCCCGGAAAGGTACTATCTTACCTGTTAAAGCACCTGTAGTTTGCTGGCGGGAGTTTCTGTGGAGGTTCCGCTATCTGAGTGTTGAGTGAAGACAGAAGCTCTTCATTTTCTCCCAGGGCTTCCTGCCACGGTGAACAATAAGACTTCGGGATCACCGTGGCGTTGAATTTCTCTCGAGGGATCTCTCGCAGCGGTCCAGAGTAGCCTAAAAGGATAGGATGGTGCTTGGTGATTCACAGGGCCAATTATAGAGGGAGCTTTGCTGTCCTGAAGTGCATTCTAGCATGCTACGGTGTTTAGCTCATAGAGTTCGCCCAGGAGCAGCACGCATTCGCATTAGCGGACATTCAGACCGGTCCCTTCAGGGGCCATGGGCAGATAAGGAAATGGAAACAGGAGATGGATGTTTATTAAGGGCTCCACAGACAGAGAAGAACATTAGATGGAGTTAATTGAGCGTAACAACAAGCTAATTATAACAGATCATCAGATGAGCGAAGAAGAGTGAAGCTGCTCTAAAAGATATCAGAAATGAATGCAAGCATGTTCCTCATGTTCAGAAATACACTCATGTGACTGCAAAAATCATTTTCTTAACTATCAGTTTCGTTTGTTTACCAGTTAAAATATCTAAAAATTATTGAAGCAAGATAAACGTACTTGAGAAACACCAATACACAAGATATTAAAGTAAATTTAAAAAAAATATATGTTTAATGTTTGTCAATTATTTTGTTAATTTTAATTATATGTATGTTAATAAATACATATTAGTATGTATTTTGAATGTTTTTGGTTATTTTAATATTTTATATTAAAGACAATCTTCATGGATTATGTATTTTAGTATTATAATACAGTATTTAATTTTTATATTTACATTTATTTGTTTAGTAATTTTATGTTCTGTTGTCATTTATTTTTATTATTATTATTTTTTAATATTTAAATTTATTTCCGATTTAATAATGTTTGTTCTTCGATTTCAGCATATTTCAGTTTTTTATTTTCATTTTTGTGTGTCTATTTTTCATCTAATATTCATGTTTTATTTTGTTTTATTTAAGCTTTATTTGAATTACCAAAACAAATTTTAAAAGTGTTAATATTTATATAGTATATATTTAATATTTAGTTTTTAATAGTTGTAGTTAGCATTAACAATACTGTTCTCAAATACATTTACCTTGTTTTAAAGATTTTTTAGATATTTTACTGGAAAACATAAAATAAAAATGCATTCAAGTCCTTTTTTACAGTGGAAGTTTTTATGTGCTTTGAATCAAGTTTATTAACACTTTAATCTTACTAAAACAATTTAAAGTTAGAAATGTATAACTGAAACTATTATCAATTTACGTTATATATATATTATATTATGAATATAAACTAGATTTTTTTGTTTTCTATAAAACGTTAGCCGCGCTTGTCCTTGCAAAACTCACTGTCATGTTGCTAAGGTATTGTGGGTGGTTGCCAGGGTGTTGCTAAGCAGTTGCTAAGGTGTTCAGAATATATATTTTTTTGGTTCATTGCCATGCGGTTGCTAGGATATCCTGAATGGTTGCTAGGTTGTAGCTTATTGGTAGTCTAATTTCAGAGGCTACTTTGGATTTCAGGTTTGCTCAAGTCACTAAATCTATATGATATAATGAAACTTATCGAACCCTATATTTAAGAAATTACACTAAAATATCATGTACTGGGCAATTGATAATTAGTAACATTGGTCAAAAGAGTGTGTGTACCTGGTGCCAGGACATTTGGGCTTCCTTTCTTGGCCACTGTGTTCTTCAGGCTGGTGACGAGGCTGTGTTTACCGGCCACTGGATACAGCAGGTTTTCTTTCCCTCCCTGCATATCTGTCATCATGCGGTTCTGTTCCATGTTGTTCTGATGGAAGACGTTTAGGACAGAGCAGTTTATCCAGCGTTTTGAATGCATGAATGCATGGCCTTTAACCTGAAGTCACGTCTGTCTTTTCTAATCTGTAACATTGCAGTGGAGAGTATTTCATTGGTGAAAGCCCTTCACATAAAGGATGCCCAGCAGGAGAATGTGAGACGGGTTTCATTACCTCGTCAAATGGATTCCTGCACTAAATCCAGTCCATATTCTGGGGATTTACGTAACCCAAAACGCCTCGTGACCTTGCAATCTCTCATCGCTCTTCTTATATTTGCTCTATATGAACCTGTGAGTTTCTTTTTTATTCTTTTGTTCATAGTCATGATTAACCAAAGTATTAAACAGTGTTACTTTAGTATCATTGATATACTATTAGGCTGATGATACACAGGGCAACTTTTTGAGCGATGTTGCTTGGGCACTTTCCCATTGAGAATGGGTAACGAATTTCTATCT
>NW_015644620.1:141187-143303 GCF_001515625.1 Sinocyclocheilus rhinocerous | reverse complement strand
TATGTTTTAGTTTTAGTTAACGATAATAACCCTGGTATTAGACTGTGGTGCATAACTCTTTATGCTCCAGACATGAATGATTCCTCAAATCATGTGCTTTAAATGTGTTTTAGTTTTTCTCCCTAAAATTGCATGCAAGCATTGTGTGTCTTAAAACAGGGTGTCTTACATATATGATGGAGGGAGCATCTGCTGAGTTCTCCAGTGTGAATCCATTTATTTGTTTAGTAATTTTATGTTCTGTTGTCATTTATTTTTATTATTATTATTTTTTAATATTTAAATTTATTTCCGATTTAATAATGTTTGTTCTTCGATTTCAGCATATTTCAGTTTTTTATTTTCATTTTTGTGTGTCTATTTTTCATCTAATATTCATGTTTTATTTTGTTTTATTTAAGCTTTATTTGAATTACCAAAACAAATTTTAAAAGTGTTAATATTTATATAGTATATATTTAATATTTAGTTTTTAATAGTTGTAGTTAGCATTAACAATACTGTTCTCAAATACATTTACCTTGTTTTAAAGATTTTTTAGATATTTTACTGGAAAACATAAAATAAAAATGCATTCAAGTCCTTTTTTACAGTGGAAGTTTTTATGTGCTTTGAATCAAGTTTATTAACACTTTAATCTTACTAAAACAATTTAAAGTTAGAAATGTATAACTGAAACTATTATCAATTTACGTTATATATATATTATATTATGAATATAAACTAGATTTTTTTGTTTTCTATAAAACGTTAGCCGCGCTTGTCCTTGCAAAACTCACTGTCATGTTGCTAAGGTATTGTGGGTGGTTGCCAGGGTGTTGCTAAGCAGTTGCTAAGGTGTTCAGAATATATATTTTTTTGGTTCATTGCCATGCGGTTGCTAGGATATCCTGAATGGTTGCTAGGTTGTAGCTTATTGGTAGTCTAATTTCAGAGGCTACTTTGGATTTCAGGTTTGCTCAAGTCACTAAATCTATATGATATAATGAAACTTATCGAACCCTATATTTAAGAAATTACACTAAAATATCATGTACTGGGCAATTGATAATTAGTAACATTGGTCAAAAGAGTGTGTGTACCTGGTGCCAGGACATTTGGGCTTCCTTTCTTGGCCACTGTGTTCTTCAGGCTGGTGACGAGGCTGTGTTTACCGGCCACTGGATACAGCAGGTTTTCTTTCCCTCCCTGCATATCTGTCATCATGCGGTTCTGTTCCATGTTGTTCTGATGGAAGACGTTTAGGACAGAGCAGTTTATCCAGCGTTTTGAATGCATGAATGCATGGCCTTTAACCTGAAGTCACGTCTGTCTTTTCTAATCTGTAACATTGCAGTGGAGAGTATTTCATTGGTGAAAGCCCTTCACATAAAGGATGCCCAGCAGGAGAATGTGAGACGGGTTTCATTACCTCGTCAAATGGATTCCTGCACTAAATCCAGTCCATATTCTGGGGATTTACGTAACCCAAAACGCCTCGTGACCTTGCAATCTCTCATCGCTCTTCTTATATTTGCTCTATATGAACCTGTGAGTTTCTTTTTTATTCTTTTGTTCATAGTCATGATTAACCAAAGTATTAAACAGTGTTACTTTAGTATCATTGATATACTATTAGGCTGATGATACACAGGGCAACTTTTTGAGCGATGTTGCTTGGGCACTTTCCCATTGAGAATGGGCAACAAATTTCTATCTGGATACTTTAGATCGGTCGTGGGCCCTGTGTCTCACCAGGTTGCCCGTTGACAGCAACATTGCCCAAAGTTGCCCCGTGTATCATCAGCCTAATAGTATATCAATGATACTTTTTTTTTATTATTAATATATGAAATAGATTTTATTTGTATTAGTATTAGTATTATTATATTGTATTTTTTTATATATATATTACTATATTTTAGTTAAAGTTTTAGTAATTTTGTTTTATATATATATATATATATATATATTTATAAGTTTTTGTTATTTTAGTACTTTTTTAAACTATAAAATGAGAAATGTTGCTCTTATCCACTAGTTGAAAGCTTATATTTTAAAATAAAATTTTAATATTTTATTTTATTTCAGTTAATTTTTGTTATAATATAGTTGTTATTAATATTTTGAAATGTAA
>NW_015644620.1:138108-141036 GCF_001515625.1 Sinocyclocheilus rhinocerous | reverse complement strand
AAACAGGGTGTCTTACATATATGATGGAGGGAGCATCTGCTGCTCCCTCCAGTGTGAATCTCTCCACTCTCCTCTGACGCTGCTGGAACATGATGGATCCTCTGTTGGTGTTCAGGTTCAGCTCCTCCATCATCACATCCTTAGGAACGCTGATCTTCTTCCCAAGGTTCAGACCTTCTCACACACATACATTTTAAAATGCTTCATCCTTGATCTTCGTCAAGTGTTGTACAGTATGTACATAATTTTCATAGCAGAATTTTTGTTTTTGGAACAATTTTTACCATGGTACTGAATGATTAATGCATATTCAACATCATGCAACTTTGGGGTTAGTAGGATTTTATTTTTTTTCAAAGAAATTAACGATGCATTAAATTGATCAAAAGTGGTAGTATAATCTTACAAAAGATTTCTATTTCAAATAAACGCTGTTCTTTTGAATCTTCTATCCATTAAAGAATCCAATGTATGAGAATTCGTATTAATGAACAGAAGTAGTTGACATTAAAATGAATGATACAGTACAGATTTTATATGGTTAGAAAACAAAGAAAATAAAAAAACCTCTATAATATTAAATAAACAAAATTCTATAAAACTCACTGTGTTGTTTAGTATCACGGAGATACTATAATAGTTTTGTTTATAATTAGAGTTAGATTTTATTTTGATATTTTCTGCTTGCATGTTAATTTTAAAGTTTTAGTAATTTTGTTGTGCTTTTGTCATTTTTATTATTTTTGCTGTTTTTAATTATGTCTAGTTTAATTAATTTGCATTTGCAAATAAAATAAGTTAAAAGTTTTTTGTCATTTTATTTCAGTTAACACTTATATAATTGGTTTTAGTTTTAGTTCATTATAATAACCCTTCTGTGACACTGAAGACTGGAGTAATGATGCTGAAAATTCAGTTTTGCGTCACAAGAATAAGTCACATTTTAAAATATATAATATCAAATATTTAAATATAGTTATTTTATAGTTTTATAAAAATAATAATAAATTAAAATATAGTTATTTTACTTTGTAATAATATTTCACAAAATTACAATTTTTGCTATATTTTTGATCAAGCAAATGCTCCCTTGGTATGCTTCATTAAAAAAAAAAAACATTAAAAAAAAATCTTACTGACCCCGAAATTGCACGGTAGTGTAAAGTGCTTTATGATGATGTGATTTGGTGGTGGCGTCTCATGGTTAAAGATCTGGATTGATATTTTATTAGGGACACTTAAGCATTTCTAAGTGAGGCTTTACTGTCCAAATACTTTTTAGGGCCGCTCTTTTTGTGACTGATCTGATCTCTTGCAGTGTAGTTGCTCTCGGGTTCTTCTGTCACGGCTGCTGCAGTCGTGCTGGTTGTGTTATCCGGGTAACAGTGATGATTATTATTAGACTGCAGTAATGTGGAACCCTTGGAGAAATGGACTCGTCCTAAAGTGTCATTTTCAGAAAGGGCATTCCTGCCAGGGCTCATGCTAGCAGCGCCCCGTGGCTTATTCTTATAAAATTCCCTCTCCAGAGTCGGATTCAGCTGAGCTGGAGTTGCCGTGATGCCAGGTCAGACTCGCTGTGGCTTACGTCAACGGAAAATCACAAACAAACACACTGAGGCAAATGTTACCTCTAAAGTGTTGGGATAGTTTCAGGAATGTTGGATGTGGAGATTTCCCTCCGTTTAAATCACTCAAGTGACTGAGAAAGAATCTGCTTTGATCTGTTCTGCTCCTGTCAATCAACTGCACTGCCTCTCATATGAGTCCCTACAAGACTGAAGTCCGTCCACAATCACCATATGATATTTTTTATGATTTTATGTCATTGTGTAGGAATGTGTGTGTTTTTTGTAGGGCTTCATCTAAGTGTCTTTGTAGTGTGTGTGTGTGTGTATCTGGAATTCCCTACATTATGGGGACCAAATATCCCAACAAGGACAGTAATACATTTTGACGTTGTGGGGACATTTTTTTGGTCCTCATGAGGAAAACAGCATATAAGTCATACTAAATGAAGTTTTTTGAAGTTCTTGGTGAGGGTTAGGTTTAGGGTAAGGGGATAGAAAATACAGTTTGTACAGTATAACATCATTACGTCTAACATAATTTGTACAGTAATCATTACGTCTATGGAATGTCCCCAGAAAACATGGAAACCAGTTTGTGTGTGTGTCTTACCTCCCTTTGCTTCTCTGCTCAGGATCATGTTCTGCTGCTTTCTCTGTTTGGTGAGACTCTGATGTGCTGTCTGCACACACATCACATCAGATCACATTACATCACAGCAATTGATTCAAATCCTGCTTATGATAATAATCATAATAATAATAGTTTTATTATATATTTAAGCAATACTATGTAATAATAATAATTATTTTTATTTATATTAATAATACTACTATTAATATTATTATTATTTTTCGATTTTTTTTAAATAATTAATATCTGCTTTAGTTTTGTACTAGTAATGTTTTGTAATGAAATCCTGTGTATTGTAATTGTAACATTCTGTATATTTAAATGTATTTATGTAATTTTGATTTAAATTACATATTTTTAAAATTATATTCTAATAGTAAATTGCATAGGATATATAACATCTGGTGTATTTTTAAAATAATATTTGTATAATATTATTTTGATAAAATATTAAACCATAAAATAACTGATACTGAATTAGTATTTGATATACATATATATATATATATATATATATATATAAAATAACATGCAGGGTGTTATATGGTAAAAAATGCCCATCAAAGTCAACTGTAGAGGGTGAATATTGGCCCCTAATGAAAGTTAATTTCTGATAATACTATACTAGGTGTGATTGTTTGCTAGCATAAATAATTAATGCTTTATGACAAATTCTTTGACTGGAGTTACTGTGTGTGTGTGTGTGTGTGTGTGTGTGTGTGTTTT
>NW_015644620.1:89409-135686 GCF_001515625.1 Sinocyclocheilus rhinocerous | reverse complement strand
GTTACTGTGTGTGTGTGTGTGTGTGTGTGTGTGTGTGTTTTTTTTTGGAGCAATTTTAATTCAAATGTTCAGTTCATTTTTTTAACTCTAAATTTTATTGGCTTAATTTATATCCTCTTTGTCAGTCTACTGTTCTCATAGAAGCTACAGGAAGCATTTTGTCAAGCTAAAAGTTCAGATTTGACAGATTACATCTGATTGGACACACTCTGCATTTACACAGCTGCTGTGCAGATTAGATGACCAGACACACACACACACACACACACACATACACATCCCTCTTACCCAGACAAGATAGTTTCTGGCTTACCTGAGTGTGCTGGAGAAGATGATGTTCGGTGTGTTTGGCTGATCTGTGTGAGTGTGAGAGCACAGCAGCGTGAAGCTGGTTTCTATAGACTCATCTCAGCCCCTGCCCGATGACATCATCGCTGCTAGTTTAGCCAAAGGACAGGAGCTAAATGGGGCAAAGCATTTAGTCCCTGACACACCCCTGCTGACCCCCATAATAAAAACCTGATGCCAGCTTTGCCAGTGGACCAGTCTGTATGTTGTATGTCTATGTGTATTTGTGTTTGTTGTCATTGGAGATCGTTGCTCAGTCCTGGTTAAGATCCATCTATATGATTCATCTGTCATGGTCACAGCCAGACCTTCACTTCTGACTTGAACTTAAATGCAGCACTAAAGACTCAGATAATTTAGTCTCAGGAGAGTTTGAAGGATCTGAGAACTATTTAAGTTGGCATTAATATTTGTGACGTTTGATTGCACACTATTTTGGCAAATTCAAGCACAATTTGAGAGCTTAAGATAATTTTTAAGATCTGAACTATTTAAGTTGGCATTAATATTTGTGACGTTTGATTGCACACTATTTTGGCAAATTCGAGCACAATTTGAGAGCTTAAGATAATTTTTAAATATGTCTTTCTCCCATCTGCTCTGCATTTAATCTTGATGCTTTCTATGGGAAACAATTGAGATATTAAAGAGATCTCTATATGGTTGCTTTGATTTTGTACTGAAGTTAAAATAAACATTAATTCAATCATGACAACTCTCGGAACATTTTAGCATGGTGATGGATATGACAATGTTAATGTATTTGGTCTTGGCGGAACAGATCTGCTACGCTGCTGCTGAATTGCTGCTGCTGTTGGTTATTGCTGTAGTTGTAGATTATTGCTGCTGCTGCAAGCAAGTACAGGAACTTGCTACTGCCAATGCATATGGCGATACGGTGCCATGAGTATTTAAGACATACTGCTGCTGCACAAATAGCATATAAAATAACCCCGTAGCAGATCTATACAGGTGGAGCTGGGGAAGGTGGAGGGTTTCAGAGAACTCTGAAAGCACACTGCAGGAATCTCTAGTGAATGCTAGCCAGCCATATAAATGCAAGGCAGTAAGCTCATTGGCTGCATATGCAGCATGAACCAATCAGCTTGTGCCAAGTCGTTTAACTCTCTGAATATCATCAGTTACGTTAACACCACGACAGAATGCACCATCTAGAGTTTCATGACTGAACTATATATTTAGCATGTGCATTACCATTCAAAAGTTTGGAATCTGTAAGATTTTGAAAAATGTTTTTTTTTTTTCACCAAGGCTGCATTTGTTTAATCTGAAATACAGTAATATTGTGAAATATTATTATAATTAAAAAAAAATTCTTTACATTATCTATTGATACTTTTGTTTAACTGTTTTATATTAAAATATAAACATATTAACCGTACCCTTATGAGGTGATATTTGACTCAAAGTAATTTGCAGTTTTTTGGTTTTTTTTTTACCTTTGTAATAACATTTTTTATAACCTTTTTAAATGTCATCCTTTGTCAAATTCATAAACTTTTCTAAATTAATTAAAACATGTCATCAAATGAAATAAGCATCAACAAAATCAAAATCTTTGCACTACAGTGGTGGTACAGAAGAAGGGGATTTAGGTATATTTACAGACTGTTTAATGAGGCTCAGAGGTGGCATGAAAGCATTTAAATTCATAACAATATTATATTCACATTTAGTGTCTGACAAAGACAAAGTAGGATGCAGTAAGGTTTCCTAAACAAAAGTATTTATTAAATAAAGCAGGCTCAAGATAACGAACTGAATCAAAAAAGGTGTGAACTACTGTATTGGCCCGAATGTAAGACGACCCTGATTATAAGACGACCCCCCTTTTTCCAGATGTACCTTTTGGAAAAAGGCTTTTTAAAAACCAAATCAAATTTAAAAAGTTTTTTCTCAGTAAAACACATTTTGTCTTCAATTATTTTCATATTGCATATTTTTCCTATTTTAATTTTTGTTTTGAAACCATCAGGTTAACGTGACAGTCACGACTCATGCAGCTTTAAGGTTTTCTGCTTCTTTTGTTTTTACTTGCGCTCTTTACAACACGCATTACATTACGTATTTCATGGCACACTCGTTTTATGCGTATTTGGCGCCACCTATTGTTGTGGGTGTATTATTGACATGTCAAAGTCTAGACCCTGAATATAAGACGACCGCGTTTTTTCAGATGTATTTCCAAGAAAAAAACATCGTCTTATATTCGGGACAATACGGTAATTAATGAATAACCCTCAGTGTTGGGTAAGGTACTCAAAAAGAAAAAAAAAGTAATCCATTACTAATTACTAGCCTACTTTAAAATTGCAATTTAATTACATTGCTGATTACTGCATTTAAAAAGTAATCAGATTACTAATTACTTTACTTTCAATTTTACTTTTCTTTTCAAGTTATCAAACCTAAAAAATGCACTACAAAGTGAAACTCATAGTTCTTTCAGTAATTTAATATTGACTGAAAAATTACAAAAATATAAAAACAGCAACGTAGGCTATAGAATAATAAACTTCATCAGCTTGTGCTAGTGGTAAACAAATAGAGCAAGATGAATCACACTTGGACAATTCTGGCTTTTATGTTTTCTGAAAACAAAGAGGCGGAGGACAATAAATTACTTATTGGAATCCCACATTCCTTTTAACTCTTTTCGTCTCCATGGCATTTGCTTTAGCACTATGTCGCATTGATCAATACATCATTTCATGTTGCATTTTTATTGGTTAGTCAGTAGGCGTAGGTCATAGAAGGTCATGCTAAATTTCTGACACTGCCAGAAAATTATCTTTGGTCACAAGACCGTGACAACGGCCGTCTTTGAACCTCTCTCACAGTATGATATAGCAGGACCACCGTTTAGGAGGCATGACCAAAGAAACCACAGGGATTGTTTCACGTTGGTCGTTTTTTATCTGGTACAGCCCAAAATCGTACAATGTATACTGGGCAGAAGGAAGACAAAACAGGAACTGAATACAATGAAAATGAAACCAAATCAGAGCATACTTGTTGCAGTACACCCCACCCCCAGAAAAGCGCAATTTCACACTGTAAAAGTCCAACTGAGGAGTTATGACGGGGGCTCTGGAGGAGGACGAGGGGCTGGTGAAGGGCTGGAGACTAGAGCCGATGGTGGCGGGCAGGGTGGGAGCCACTACCTCCTTTTCCCAGTCGATCAGCCAATCATCAGTATTCAGCTCCACTAATACCACCACTGGCACAGATGTTAGGACCGGCTCACACTAAATAGAGCAAAATCAAACAGTAGTGTTCCTAAAATGTAAATCACTTAATATTAACTTCTTGTTTATTGAACTGTTGTATAAAATCAATATCTCATTTCCAAACTCCCTTTACAAGCATTAAAAAGCTGTCGCTCATCTTAGTTCATCATGATCTCACAAACTTCCGTAAGAATCAATGAAGTTGTCTACACTGCACAATAAATCTCTTATTTACCTTGTGTCTACACTTTGTTAAAATGAGATGATTCGTGAGTTTGTACTCAGCACTGAGCAAAAACTGAGCGTGAGTGGATTCTGATGTAAACAGCTATGATTGGCCATTGCGTTTACGAAATCTACAGATATGTCTGTGATTGGCTACATTGCTCAGCACTGCAAAAAGACATTGTAAATAGAAACCTTTGATGCTCTACAGAGCGCAAACATAAATACGCACCAGCGCGTTTGCAAAATCTGTTTCACCAAATCATATAGGGCCCCCGATTCACTGAATCACTGAGTCATGCAGAAACCGCTGTGAAACAAGCCTAATTATGTGGTCATATTAGACCGCCGAGGGCATCCAGATAGAATACTGAATGTAATGGAGAAGAAGAGAAGAAAATCGTTTCTTACCTCTAAATCATTGATGGTGGGTGAGTTCAAAGTTGTCCTTTTGTTCTTTATTTTTTAAAAACAAAAGAAAAAGCAGATTAAAAACTGGTCAATTTCACTTAAAATGTATAAAAACAATGTGCCATCCGTAGATTTTAGAAGTCAGCTTACCATTCCCTGGTTGATCTTGTTGAGTTCATTCATAACTTTACTGAGCGTGAGGATCTTTGGCGACTCCTCTGCTTGCGCTGCGAACCAACAAACCACTGCAAACACAAAACACACAGACGCCTTCATGTTGAAGCTGCAAAGTTTCTTCTGGTCCTTCTCTAAAGCCTTCATGTGTAAGCTGCAAGTTTTCTTCTGTAACTTCTCTAAAGCTACTTGGATTGATGTCCGTCATACTGTCGACAGGTACACAATCACCTTATATACGAATCCTTGAGGACGCTGGAAAACCGCTTCTTTGTGGAGATTGGAAAACTCAATTTTTACAATGACTAATTAGTTTTTCTTTTCCACTGGCCATTCGTCACAACTGTCAGTTGACGAAGATGTAATCGAGAGGCGCGTGCGTGGGGGTGTATGCAGTGTGTGTTTCTGTGTGTGTATGTGAACCTGACCCAGACTTTCTGCACACTTGACAGGAAACTACAAAACGCTGTCAGTTCCTCTTCTCATTCTGAATCAGCACCAGAAACGTGTGTGTGAAGCAAGTGGATATGAAAATTAGCTTTTTTTTCTTTGCCACACATACCATATTGATTATATATGATTATGATATCTCTCTCTCTCTCTCTCTCTCTCTGTGTGTGTGTGTAAAATATTGTTTTTATTTTAAATTAGTATTTTAAATATTAAATGCATATTTCAAAAAGTTAAATTTTTTTGGTCATTTTAAATTACAATTAAAAAATAACTGTTTTCTATTTGAATATATTTTAAAATGTAGTTTATTCCTATGATGTTAAAGCTGAATTTTTAATTATCTGATGAATGAAATGTTCAAAAGAACAGCATTTATTTAACAATAAAAATCTGTTGTACATTATAATCAGAGTTGGGTAAATTACTTACAAATTGTAATCTTTTACTGATTACAGATTACATGATTGTAACAAAGTTCGTAGTCACGGGAAGAAGGAGGCAGAACCGGCGAACATTTAAACACTTTAATAAAATAAACAAACACAAAATGAAAGTAGAGCGGCAGCCCCTCACAGACGACTGCCGCACACAAAACACAAAATAAAATCCAGGCTTGGTCCTCTCTTGTCCAACACTGTCGTAACTCCTCCTTTTATCCTTCCGGAGCTCCTCCGTGGGACTCGAGACCGGTGAGTGGCGCAGGTGTCGTGCCGCACTCCGTTCCCACGGCTCTCGGCCCCGCCCCTCTCGTCACAATGATGAAAACTAGTTAGTAATGTAATCTAGATTACTCATTTTAGGTAATGTATTTTTTTTATTTTTATATTAGCATCATAAAATGCATTAAACATTACATTAGTGAGTTGATAGAGAGTGAATAGTGAATAGTAAGTTGATAAAAACCTAATAATTAATTCAGTCATAAAAAATTTAAAATACAAATATTGTATTTGTTTACCTGCATGTGATGTCAGTGTGACCATTAACCAACATCAGAGAACTGTAAACATATGAATGTGTTGTTCAATTATTGAAATATTAATTTCTTCTGTGATTTTTCAACAAATATTTTATTTTAAGGGCTGACAAAAACGTTTGGGAATCCCTGCATTAAACACCCAAAGTCTTCCAGGTTTGAAATATTCTGTCCAGACTTCCAGAATCAATAAATTATGAATTTTTTACTGCAACTGTGTGAATAATATGTAATCATGTAATCCATAAAAAAATTACTATTATCTGATTACAAGCATTTTAAAATGCAATATACTCTAATTACAAGTATTACATTTTTGGAATCTGATTATGTAATCCAGATTACATGTAATCAGCTACTACCAGCACTGATGTCACAACATGGACTCTGTTAACGATGCCCTTACTGGTTCTTGAACATTGCGTTGCTGTCTATGCAGGGTCAGAAAGCTCTCGGATTTCATCAAAAATATCTTAATTTGTGTTCTGAAGATGAACAAAGGTCTTACGGGTTTGGAACGACATGAGGGTGAGTAATTAATCACACAATTTTAATTTTTGGGTCAGCTATCCCTTTAAGAATGTGTTTGTGATGTGAAAGTGCCCCGTCTCAGTCTCAATTCTGACCTGAGTTCTGTCCCAGTCTCTGTGAGACGGGCTGCTAAGCAACAGTGAAATGTCCCAATCCAGCCGAATGAACTTTCAGCAGCGATGCTGAGTTCAGTGTTCCTCATGCGCACTCACCTGAGTATATTCTGTCCTTACTGACGTAGACAGAGGCGTATCAGTTGCTACAAACTTCAATAAGGGACTATCTGTTCCCTTTTGACCCCTGACCCCTGATGGATGGTTAGGGATGCTGGCGTGTCTGGCACCAAGCAGAGGTTCTGTGTACATGCGTCAGGGGTTTTGTGGTGTACAGCATTAAGCTGATTGGCACTAATATTTTGTGTTCTGGCTTTGAGTTTCCATTGCAGTGTTCCCCACAGGACAGCTGATTACACACGCTTGTGTGGCATCTGATTAACCTCCAAGAGCACAGCACGCCACTTCCTCTTAGGAGGCAGAACCGGCGAACATTTAAACACTTTAATAAAATAAACAAACACAAAATGAAAGTAAAGCGGCAGCCCCTCACAGACGACTGCCGCACACAAAACACAAAATAAAATCCAGGCTTGGTCCTCTCTTGTCCAACACTGTCATCACTCCTCCTTTTATCCTTCCGGAGCTCCTCCGTGGGACTCGAGACCGGTGAGTGGCGCAGGTGTCGTGCCGCACTCCGTTCCCACGGCTCTCGGCCCCGCCCCTCTCGTCACAATGATGAAAACTAGTTAGTAATGTAATCTAGATTACTCATTTTAGGTAATGTATTTTTTTTTTTTTATATTAGCATCATAAAATGCATTAAACATTACATTAGTGAGTTGATAGAGAGTTAATAGTAAGTTGATAAAAACTTAATAATTAATTCTATCATAAAAATGTAAAATAAAAACAATTTAAACACTTGAACACTAAAAATATAAATATTTGTTTTCCTGCATGTCAATGTGACCATAAACTGACATCAGAGAACTGTATACATGCATGTGTTGTTAAATTTTTAGAAACATTAATACTACCTTATAATACATCCTCAGAGATATTGCAAGTAAATATTTTATTTTAAGGGGTTTGGCTTACAGAAACATTTGGGAATCCCTGCATTATATGAACAAACATTAATAAACATGAAAACAATGACATTACACACCCAAATTCTTCCAGGTTTGAAATATTTTTGTCCAGGCTTCTAGAGTCAATAAATTATGAATAATTGCCATTGTATGAATAATATGTAATCATATAATCCATAAAAAAGTAACTGTAATCCGATTATAAGCATTTTAAAATGTAATATACTCTGATTACAAGTACTTAATTTTTGGAATCTGATTACTTAATCAGTTACTAGCCAGCACTGATTATAACATCATAAATGTATTTACTGTCACTCACTTTTGATAAATTTAAAGCGTCCTTGCTGAGTAAAAGTATTAATTTCTTTAAAAAAAAAAATCCTACTGACCCTAAACGTTTAAATGATATTCGATGTGCAGTATCATGGTAAGATTTACCCTTTAGATTCCTATTTTTTGTAAGGAACAAGTGGCCAACACTTAACTATAAGCTATTTAACCTTCTTCTAACACGCTAACTGTTATGTCACACATTACATTGAATGATACAATTGTAAAATTGTGTAAGAAACTTTAGTCCAGGTCAAAAGAAAAAGCAGCATGTGTGCATGAGAGGTCTGCATCTGTCAGTACTCAAAGTCACCAGCCGCTGGCATCACAACAATAGATCTGAAGAGTTTGAGTAAGTGTGGCTCTTTTGAAAATGATTCCAGCTCCTCTTGTGCGATTCTTAAGACCGGGACTGTGTCCGGAGGAGCTGCAGACTTCTGAGACGGGCAGACAGCCGGTCAGTTCACTTCACATGCTATACATTGAGGTTTCATATGACATTTATGATAGGTCAACATTGTGTTGTCATGAAAGAACAGACAAACATGCCAACAGCGATTGATTTATGTATTTTAGAAGGACAGTGATCTCTTGATGTTGCATTTTTGTGTCCTTAATTCTTTATTGTTTCACAGTTGCATAATATCAGGAGTGAGATTTGGAGATTCCAGACGTTCAGATTTGTGTGGATTTGAAGACGTCTCCGGTGTGTCGGTGCGATCAGGCTGTACGGGCTGCTATGTGAAAGTCTTCATGACTTCATTAAGGAGTCGTACGGTGATGATGTGTGGAAACTGGTCAGAGAGAGAGCCGACGTCAAACTGCACTCCTTTGTAACTCATCAGGTTAGAATATCTTATTACTGTGATTAAAAATGACAATTGTCGCTGTGATTAGAGAGCAGTCTGAAAGACAAATGCATTTTTCATCCATCCAGACTCACATACAAGAAACAGGCATTTCATTTATAGAAAGCGTTAAAATATATAAAATTCCTTAAGTTATATCTAAAAATAGCAAGCCGAGTGGGATCAGTGTTGCCCAAATAAACAAATAGTTATTGTTTCAGATAATAAATGCCTTCACTTGAGGGATCACCCATAATTTATATTTTCCTAGGTCAAATGTCATATATTATTATTTAAAAAAAATATTTTGCACACACAGTTGAAGTTTAAAACATATCAGTATATTATAAAATATGATACATATTGGGTTAATGGGTGAAACTGTCTATTAAAATTGTCACATTGATTATAGATTTTAGACTGCAAGACAAAGATGCATTTTGAGATGCACATATAAGAAACAGGTATTAAATTATAACTAATTACTCAAAAAAAAAAAGCAAAAAAGTTTTCATTAATTGGAGAAGATACTCCTTTATGCCCCTTTACCAGAAAATACTATTTCAGTCTTTCTACTTCAAAATGTAATTCAATGTTTTACTTTCTGTAATTATTAGTGTAACTTTCTAGCAATTTCTGAGTGAAAAGTATTTCAAAGTAAATGCTACACCCATTTTTTCAGTGTATATGTGCTTGTGTAGGTCTACAGTGAGAGTGTGATTCCTCGTATCGCTAAAGCAGCGAGTGGTGTCACGGGAACTCCTTATAATGAGCTCATGAACTCATGGGGGGTATATTTCCTGGGATTCGTGGGGAAATACGGATATGACAGAATCCTCAAGGTACGTTCAGGTTTGTGTGGGTCTGTGGATGTTTGCATGCTGTGATTTAACCCAGCAGCACATGCTCCACATCCTTATCCTTGATTTGTGTATTGCACCCTCTGGTCTTTTAATAAATCTGCAAAAATGTCAACAATTCTGTGTTTTTCTGTCAATATGGGGTGCTGTGTGTACATTAATGAGGAAAAAAAATTAACTTAAATGATTTTAGCAAATGGCTGCAATATAACAAAGAGTGAAAAATTTAAGGGGGTCTGAATACTTTCCGTACCCACTGTAGACACTTTGTTCTTGTGTGTTTGCATATTGTTCATGTGTTTTTGTCTCTTATACTGTGTGTCAGGTGTTAGGCCGCCATGTGCGTGACTTTGTGAATGGTCTGGATGGCAGGATGAGTATCTGAATTTCAGTTACCCAAAAGTCCAGCCGCCGACCTTCTTTTGCCAGGAGGAATCGGCTACAGGAGTTACACTGCATTACAGGTGTCTGTGTATCAGATCAGAAAGCTTTTGTCAATTAATACACTGCTGTTCATAAGTTTGGGGTCGATACGATTTTTAAAATCTTTTTTGGTCTATCTATCTATCTATCTATCTATCTATATACACTGTATATATATATAGAGAGAGAGAGAGGGCGAGAGAGAGATAATGCATTTATATATTGTAAAATGTAATTTATTCCTGTGATGCAAAGCTAAACTTTCTGCATCATCATTCCAGACTTCAGTGTCACATGATCCTTCAGAAATCATTTATTTGAAATCATGGAAATCATGAAAATCGTGATACATTTTTTTCAGGATTCTTTGATGAATAGAAAATTTAAAAGAACGACATTTGTTTTGAAATTGAAATCTGTTGATCTTTTGTAACATTATAAATGTCTTTACTGCCACTTTTGAACAATTTAACTCATCCTTGTTGAATAAAAGTATTCATTTGTTAAAAAAAAAAGTCTTAGTAACCACAAACTTTTGAACAGTCGTGTATGGTGACTAGGAGAAATGGAATAAAATGTAACAATCCACAGGAAAAGTGAGTCACACATGATTCATTTACCTGGATTTCTCATAATAATTCTATGAAGTCACAGTAGTCCAGTGTTCAGCTGATGTTGTGTGTCGACGCTGTCTCTGCGTGTTTGGTCAGGAGCAAACGTAAAGGTTACCTGCACTACGCCATGGGTCAGCTCAGACAGATGGGAAAACAGTTCTATGACACTGACATCCACGTTGAGGTTTTGTCTGAGCAGCTGGTGGGAGATGAGATGAGATGCATGACAACATGTTTATGAAACAGATCCATTTACCCGATGCAGATTCCATCTGTTGTGCTTGTGTTATTAAACAAACATAGTTCAAATAGTAATCAGAGTATGTGGATGTTGGACAATTGAGTATTAAACTTTACAGGACATATGGCAGATGAAACAATTTTTTTTAAATTTCAGATTAAACTTTGATAACTCTGCGTATCGATATATCCAGAAAGAAGATGAAGAGGAACAAGAGATTCTTCCCATCACCAGTGACTTTTTCTTTGAAGTTTTTCCCTTCAACATCGTGTTCAGACAGGTGACTTTCTTCTCCTCATCTCATCTCATCTCATCTCATCTAAGTCTAGCCTTCTCTTCTCTCCTCTCCTCTCCTCTCGTCTCGTCTCGTCTCGTCTCGTCTCGTCTCGTCTTCTCTTCTCTCCTCTCCTCACACAGTGGTATATAATGTGTATTTTCTGATCCAATAGGATATAGTTGTGCATAACGTAGGCTCTGGATTAGCAACCGTCTTTCCTGATTTGGATGGGAAGAAGATCAATGATGCTTTTCTGCTTGCTCGTCCTCTTGTGGAGTTCACATGGAATATGGCAAGTCATTTTTAATATAAATATAATTATAATAATACAATATTTCATATAATTTTAATAATATAATAATATAATTAAAAAGTTGATAGTTCACATAACATGGCAAGTAATTTTTTATATTAGTATACTAAAATATTGTATTATTTGAAAAAAAAAAAATATATATATTCACTGTATAAAATTTTAAGTTAATATTTTTAGACCTCAGTTATCATGAAAAAAGCCAGGAAATTTCAGTTTTGACAATATGGGACCTTTAATATTTAAATTACAATGAATATTTAAATGAAAATAAAAATGTTTTTTTTAATTTTTCAAATTAATTAAAAAGTTTAGTTTAATCAAATGGTAACATTAATTAATTAGCTCACATGGATCATGGCAAGTAATTTTTAATATTAAAATATTATATTATATTATATTATATTATTATGTATGTATGTGTGTGTATATATATATATAATATATATACTAATACTACTACCAAGATAATAATTTTAATTAATAGTTTTTTTTGTAATTTTAAAAGTGTTGAAGAAGACGTGCCAGTTAGGCTTTGCTTATACACATCATTTAATAAATCATATAATAAATCAATCAGTATTGATGCCAATCTCTAAAGCATTAATAAAAGAGTGTTGCATCACATTTACATCTTTATATTGAAGAAAATCAGTCAATAAATGAATCAGTGGATTCTGTGACAGATCATCTCTCATCCCAACAACCTGTTTGAGATCATGTCTAAGGAGCCGGTGAAACGAGAGAGGAACCTTCACAACAGAGTGCAGAGTACGGAAGGTCCTACTGACCGTCTGCATGCACTGAAGATCTCAGATCTACAGCTGGATCTAATGTGCTTTCATGAGATGATTCAGTTTTTTCTGTGTCTCTCCAGACTCTGATTATGAGAACGCCAATCGCTCAGCAGACGTGGACGTGGAGCTGATGGCCTTTCAGTCAATTAATCGGATTATAATGATTATAAAGGTCAGTCAGTTCTCACTTCTCTGTTTTGGCAGTGATTTAAAGGAATAGTTCTCCCAAAAATTTGAATTCTGTTGTCATTTACTCACGTTCATGTTATTTCAGACCTGTATGACTTTCTTTATTCCATTTGACACAAAAAGAGAACGGCAGTAGAATGAATTTGACATTCAAGAGGAAAACACTATCATAAAGTTATGCTAACATGTATGTGTCCTCTTTGAATGGTGTCAGATGGAAACAGCGCTAATGCAATGGAGAGCTGGGGTGATGGTAGCCGCTGCCTGAAACTGAAGGGTCAGATGAGATACATGCCAGAGTGGGAGTCTATCATCTTCCTGGGTACTCCAGTGTAAGACGCAAACACACACATTTATACAGTGCGGGTGTAATTTCTGTTCATTCAAGAATTTTTGTGTATGCATAATAATTATAGTGCTTAAAATCAGGTTCTGTATGTATGTGTGTGTGTGTCTGTGTTGTCTTTGCAGCATGGAGAGTTTAAGTGCCATGTTTAAAACAGGTCTGTACACCAATGACCTGAGCATGCATGACTCGAGCAGAGATCTGGTGCTGGCAGGAACTCAGCAGTCTGAAGAGCTCAAGAGAGTCCTCATACAGGTACAGCTGTCAGACCTCAAGGGCGTCCTACTTTTGATGGACTCATCAACAGAAATCCAGATCAGTCTCATTAGCTCAGTTTGCTCCATGCGTATCACTCTTGCACTGTGGGGGTCTGAGAAATAATTTATATTTTTTTATGTAAATCAAATAGCAATCATCATCGCACACCTGCAGGTAATAGATAGGTGCGTAGGAAAAAAAAGACCAAAAAAGTGTGTCTATACAGCTTTTATTCATTTTTATTTCTGTTTTTAATTCAATTTTAGCACATCAAACTAAATAAAAATGCGTTGCCTTGGCAACTAGCTGAAATAAAATATTTTATTTTTATATAAGTTCTTTTATATTTTAGTTTAGTTTAAGTTTATTTTATTTAACTTCAAACCACTTCGAAACGGACCCTGAAGTATAAAAAACACCCTAAAGATGAAGAAAAATGACATTTGGGCCAAGTTTAAGTTCAGTGTGAATGCTTTGAAGACCTGATTTCTATTGAATTTGGTTTCCGGTTACACTTTATTTTAAGGTGTCCTTGTTACAGTGTAACTATGCATTTAAGTACTGAGTAATATTTATTAACTGCATGTACTTATTATAAGGTTAGGGTTATGATTAGGGTTTGGCTTAGGGTTACTTTATGCATAAATAATTGTTATTATAATAGTAAGTACATGTAACATGTGTAACAAGGACACCTTAAAATAAAGTGTTACCTGGTTTCCTTAGTGGTCCACTTTAAAGTATAAAAGCATCATCAACAACACATGTTAAGGGCATCACAGACCTGTTCTTCTCTTATTACCTCTCTATATCTTTGTTTTTCTCTTTCTGCCCCACAGGAGCAAAAGAAATCCAGTAAACTAGAGGAAAGCATGAAAATGTTGGACTACGAGATGAAAAAGACAGATGATCTTCTGTACAGAATGATTCCCAAACCTGTTGCTAAGCGACTGCGGAAGGGAGAACCAGCTTTGAACACCTGTGAGGTTAGAACATCTGCACCTTTAACTTCATGCAGGTGTTACGACTTTCTAAACCAATTAGTCTTGTTTTTCCATTTGTATTTTTAGATTTTCAAAAGTTTTTTGTTTTTTTTATACTGGAAATGTTGTCTCTAAAAACTCCAGCAACAAATGATTCATTATATTTTAAAATATAATTTCTTCCTGTGATGGCAAAGCTAAATTTCCAGCAGCCATTACTCCACACTTCAGCATCCGCTGAACACTTGCTGAATAAAAATATTAATTTATTTAAAAAAAAACAACAGATTCAACATTTACTCACCAAAGGATCCTCTGCAGTAAATGGGTGCCAACAGCTGATAAATTAAAAATGCCTTAATAATGGATTTGTTTTTTATAAACTTGCAGCTTTTCGCTTCACAAGACGTTAATTGATTGACTGGAGTCGTGTGGATTACTTGTGGATTATTGTAATGTTTTTATCAGCTGTTTGGACTCTCATTCTGATGGCACCCATTTGCAATTTTCATTTTTTGGTGAACTATTCCTTTAAACTGTGACTGGTTTAATTAGTCACACCGAGAGTCTACTTCAGTATCTCAATGGGAATCATCTTCATTTCGTCTCGACTTTTGATCATCAGTGTCTATATCTGATCTGTTTCAGGTGTTTCCTGATGTGACCATCCTGTTCAGCGATGTGGTGGGCTTCACTCGCATTTGCAGTCATATCACACCCATGCAGGTGGTCTCCATGCTCAACACCATGTACACGCTCTTCGACACGCTCAGTGAGATACACCGAGTATTTAAGGTGAGATCATTTCTTCTGTGGTTCCAGCACGATCGCATGTTGATACAGATGTTTCTCACACTGATGTGTGTGTTTCATGTTTCTAGTGGGCGTTCACAGGCCTCAACGCCTGCTGTCTGATTGACATTTGACTCGATTGATTGACTGATCTGTTATTTATAGGAAATGCACATACAGCTGAGCAGCGCTACTTATGAGCACCTGAAAGGAAGTCACTTTATCTTATAGAGATGCGGTACCATCACCATCAAGGTCAGTCGCTAATAAGTAACTGGACTGGAGAATCGATGCAAAGCTTGTTTACCCAGACGTTCAGGTCAGGTCCAGTGAACTGATCTGATATCTGACAACCTTTATAACTAGTTATTTACTGAGGAAAGAACAATGAGCGATAATAATAGCGATGCTGCTTTAGCAAACTGATAAATTAAAAACTCAGAATTTTTTGGGGACGTAATTTCTCTTAGCATACACACACACACACACAAAACAATTCTTTTTCATATTGGGATTTTTAGTGAATTGTATTGAATCAACTTATGGTCAGTTGTTTGATCCAGAACATAACAGTCAAAATCAGGGATAATGGCTTAATTTGAAAGATATGACCGCTCTGCTAACAAACTACAACTACTTTACTGATGTAATATGTTTTTCTCTGACAGGGGAATGTGGAGATCGAGACATACTGGCTGAAAGGAAAGCGAGATAAAGATGGAAACGCTCAGGCCGCCTGCCCGCAGTTTGAAGCCCAGACCATCAGTAAAGCCCCCAAACCACCCATCGATGAGGAAGTCCTGGTAAATGCAAGGGGAAAAGTAGACTTAAAATGACCATAGCGGTTATCTTAGATGGACTTTGAAGCACTGATCTAACTTAAAGTCAATAGGACTTTAAAATTGAAGTGCTTAATTCATGTTCCTGGTCTTATTGTAAATCATTATAAGCCCAACCTCCCCCCAAATGTATGTGCATATATGTATATAAAATAAAATAATCCACCCATGAAAAACTTGCCTTTTTGACTAATTTACACCATCCAGTTCCTTGGTTCCATCCAATTCCTCGTTAAAATCTAGACCCAACCTATGTATTTATTTTTTCATTTTGAATATGTAGTTTTACACGGAAATATGTCACCTTATAGAAGTTAATTATAATACTAATGATGATGATGATGATGATGTTTAATATTATTGTTGTTGTTTTTATGATTATTGTTATTGTTTATTGTATAATACATACAAATATTACTGTATATTGTATATGTTATATTGTGTATTAGTATAACATATTCATATAAATTATATAATTTTATAATTTAAGAATTATTAATTAATTAATGTTATAATTTAAGAATTATTAATTAATTAATTAATGTTGTTGTTGTGTATTGTATATTAATAATAATAATAAATATGATTTATTATTGTTTTATTCACTTAAAAAATTGATCATCATTATTATTATCTTCATTATCATTATTATTATTTTAGATTGTTTTATACAGAATTATGTTGTATTTCAAAAAGCTGTTTGCAGAATGTCTAAGGACACTTTGAGTTTTTTTTCTGATGGATTTTCCTCCTCAGGTGTTCCCCTCAGTGGCAGGTGAGGATGAGGACGATGTGAAATCTATCCGCTCTGACCGCATGAAGATGGAAATCTCTGGAAACTCTCTGGAGGAGTCCATGGAGGAGTGTCGGGTTGAAGAAACGTCCGTCAGTTAGGTGAGATCTGTGATTTCTGTGCTTGTGTGAACACAGCGACACATGATAATATCAAACGCTGTCTCTGTCTCATTATAAGCACAGCAGTCTTCAGGACCCACACATTGAACTCGATTCAGATGAGTTTGACGGTCGAGATTCAATAATGGAGTCTCCCGCTGGCTCGTGTGATTCACGCGGCTCTGAGAAAAGCACCATGTGCTCTATGTGTTAAAGGGGTCATATGATGCGATTTCAAGTTTTCCTTTCTCTTTGGAGTGTTACAAGCTGATTGTGCATAGATAAGATTCCTGAAGTTGCAAAGACTAAAGTCTCAAAACCTACAATAATGTACAGTATTTGAAAAATAATGTGTTTTTTCAACATTAAAGCATGTCAACATATTCTGTTACACCAAATACACAAAATAATGATCTTTAAAAAAGCATCATATGACCCCTTTAATCAGTGATCATGACAGGGCTTTGAAATTGATTTCTTTTTAAAAGGATTTACAACTGTTTCAGCCATGTACGGTTTTCATAGTCCATCATCAGAATCATACGGCTATTGATCTGAATATGTTTCCCAAAGAATTCTGTAAATTGGATTCACTGGATTGTCTTGTAAATAGATTAGATGTATTATTGAACTGAAATGTGCTTATTGTGTTGGCTTCTCATATGTATTCAGCCTCATTCAGGTTAAAGCTTTATAAATCTTTGATCCCTTTTGCTGGTTTGATGGATATATTTATTTATATATATTTATATTGACGGATAACTTTATTTATTAATTTTTAATGAATGACAGGGTCATATTCCATGCCAAAATCAAAAGGAAAACTAAAAGAATGTTTTGAATGGAGAAAATCATACCTATTTTATTTTTTTATTATAATAAAAAGGCTGCAATATAACAAAGAGTGAAAAATTTAAGGGGGTCTGAATACTTTCCGTACCCACTGTATATATATATATATATATAATTTTTATTTTTATTTTTTTTCAGAATGCTAGTTTGGGAAGCACTCATTTGACATTAAAATAATGACACAATTTCACATACTACCATTTAAAAGTTGTCTTGTAAGATTGCCTCTTCTGCTCACCAAAGCTGCATTTATTTAACCAAAAATTCAGTAACATCAGTAATATTGTGAATCGTTATAACAATTTAAAATAACTTTTTAATTTTAGAAAATACTTTAAAATATTTAAAAATTTTATAGCTTTTGTGCTGAGAGAGTGATGCATTTTTTTTAGGATTCTTTGATGAATAGAAAGGTTAAAATCCGGATTAAAAATGTATTTACTGTCCATTTTCAGCAATTTAATGTGTCCCTTTAAAGCGTATTTTCTTTTAAGAAATCAAGATAAATAAATCAATAAATAAATCTTACTTACCTCAAACTTTTGAATGGTTTTGCCAATTTTTTTGCTTTTTAATTGGGGTGAATATAACCCGAACATGTTTTAGTTCGTAAGATTCGTTCAGTATTTCGTTTGAGCTCCTGAAGGCTCATTTGCTGTTAAAGTCATTGAATTCATTCAGAATGAAATGTTCTGGTTTCTGTACTTCAGCTGTCAACATTGCCTGTGACGTGTGGTCCATTACCACAGGAAATCATTTGAACTTTCCTCTCAGCTTGTAAAAACAAACAAATATAATGCACTTATAGTGGTCTTGTTAAATCACTTATAGTAATTCTTCTGTACAGAAATTTGAGCTGTAAAGTTGTCTAAATTGTTCCTTTAAGCAATGGAACTCTACAGTTGCATGATGTAATTCCTGTAAGTGGAGTTTCACCCATGTGTAGCATGTTTTATTGGTGCTATACATGCCTGACTGCTGTCATATGTGCATTATGTGAGAGTTACTATGTTTATCAGCTTTAAATGGTCATGAATAGAGTAGAAAAATAGGATATATTTATATTCAACAGTTAGTGATGCCACTGTCCTGTTAACACACGTTTATGCACAATGCCCCACTGACTTCCATTGTAAGTGTTTTAATGTAATCACTTATTTTTGTTTGTCTTTACAAACTGAGAGATGGGTCAAAATTATTTTGTGTGGTAATTTACAATCACAAATGATACTTTGCATCTCTTCTTAAACTTGAAAAACCACTTCGAAGATCTTTTAAAACTTGAAAATTGCATTCACAAACACTGAGATCTTGCTTACTGTATTACAGCGTTCAGACACAAGAATCATCTGATCGTTCTCTCTCTCTTTTTTGCCTGTCTGAAGTTTTTGATGTGTGTTTCTCTGTGTCTGTGTGTTGTTTGCTTTCTGTACTGCCTAACTGTTTCCTCAAAGTGATGTGAAAAATAAAGCTGGAGTGACAGCGTGACTCATTTAATCACCGTTGTTCAGTATATTTCAGAAGATCACAAGCAGGCTCAATAATTTCACACATCACTTATGCTGCATTATATTATTTATGCTGAAAATAATCATCTCAGTTTGTGTTATGTGACCCAGTAGAATAGAGGTGGCATAGAAAATGATAAATTTTAGGGGGCGTGGCAGAGTCTTAACTTTGATAAAGAATATCTCTTTGGTTTTGAGACTTTAGTCTTTGCAACTTCAGGGTAACACTCCAAAGAGAAAGGAAAACTTGAAATCACATCATATGACCCATTTAAAAGAAGTGTTTTCTATCTGAATATATTTTAAAATGTAATTTAAACCTGTGATGTAAAGCTGAAAATAGTTGTGCTGATTAATATTTTGTAGAAACTGATACATTTTATTACAGGATTTATTAATGAATATAAAGTTGAAATGAACAGCATTTATTTAAAACAGAAATCTTTTGTAACATGTTTTGACTGTCACTTTTGATCAATTTAATGTCTGCTTTCTGAATAAAAATTTAAATTTCTTTCACAAAAAAAAAAAAAAAAAATCTGACCAACTTTATGTATATTTATTTATTTATTTTTTTAAAAATATGATGACTAAATGAATTACGAATTGATTTAATTTGCAGCTCATATTCATTAAAAAAACAAAACAACAACAACAACAATAACAACAACTAGTGATTTAGTTTCTTTCAGATGTCTTCTCCAGCAGGATCTGGAGTCTTTCTCAGATGGTGTTTCCCAGCGAGGGGCTGGAGGAGCTGCATCTGAAGGTGGCGTCCTCTCTGTCCAGGCTGCAGCCGGAGTTTTGCCGCCCGTCTTTGGGTGAAGTCTGCAGCGTGCAGTGGAAGCAGAACGCCACCAAGAGCAGGAAGCAGACGATGCAGAAGATGATGACTATGAGGATAGTGTGAATGTGTGTGTACGTGTCTTCAGATGGGAACCCAGGGCTGAATGTCGGGGTCACTGCAGACGTCACATTCCCACCGTTGTAGACCGACGCTTCAGAGCTGAAGTGTGCCACACCACTCATGATGGCGAGGGGAATTATGGGTAAGTTATTATCAGTAACCTGGTGTAGAGGTGAAGACAGATTTTTAATGTTTTTAAACAAGTCTCTTCTGCTCACCAAAGCTGCATTTATTTGATTAAAAAATACAGTAAAAACAGCAATATTGTGAATATTATTACAATTTAAAACAACTGTTTTCTATTTGAATATAATTTAAAATGTAATTTATTCCTGCGATGGCAAAGCTGAATTTTCAGCAGCATTTCTCCAGTCTTCAGTGTAACATGATGCTTCAGAAATCATTCTAATATGCAGATTTGCTGCTCAAGGAATATTTCTTATTATCATCAATGTTGAAAACAGTTGTGCTGCTTCATATTTTTGTTTTTCCGTATTTCTTGATGAACAGGAAGTTCAAAGAATTTATTATATTTAATATAATCAGTAGCACGGCCAGCATGGCAGGTCTATACAATACTTCACAGCATATGACAGTTAGTCAATTGGTTGGAAAATGTCAATTTTGATTCAAGGTTGGACTACCGGCATCCAAATGAACGGCTCAGTCAAAAATCAGCATGTATAGATTTTCTCTCAGTGAGATGCGGAAACAGATGTCTGTATGTTAATGCACTGTGTGTGTATTGTCTGTCTCAGAAGATCAAAGTATCTGAGTTTCTTTTATCCTTACAGTATTTCTAAGAAATATTATGCATAATCTTGTTTTCTGGTCTCCAGAAGCTCTCTCATAACTCAAAGTTTGACAGGAGGCAGAATTAAAGAGACTCACCCAGTCGAATGAAACTGCTGTCAGTTCTTATCTGTAGAAAAGTGTTCCTGCCTGACCTCTCTGAAGACCAGTCCACTTGTGTTTGCATTACAGAAGCTGCTCACTGAACGCTTCCATGCGACAGGACGAAAGAAACGAAGAAATTAAGAAAGGATGGAGAGAGAAGAGGGAGGAGAGGCAGTCAATGTTGCCATAGAGACGCTCACTGAGTGGATGAGAGCTTGAACGTGACATCAGCGACATGCCAACTCAACAGAGATGAGCAGACAGATATATAGATTATAAATTACCATAAGAATGAGTCTGTTATTGCTATTAGCGCTCATGAAGCATGTCCATTCAATTATGTTGAGATGAGATGCAGAAGTGTATGTTTATGGGTTCTCATCATATTTCTGATGGATGGATGGATGGATGGATGGATGGATGGACGGACGGATAGACAGAGAGATAGATAGACAGACTGTCTGTCTGTCTATCTATCTCTCTGTCTATCCGTCCGTCCGTCCATCCATCCATCCATCCACACACCGACAGATAGACGGATGGACGGACAGACAGACAGATAGTTAGATAGTGAAGCTTGTGATAATCTAATAGGCATGTTTTATAAATCAGTTCGAGCACAAACAGTTTTCTGCACCGATGACTGTGATTTCATGTTTATTTTCTTCATCATCATCTGTGTTTTGTTGTCGTTTGAAATCTGTGCTCACTGAAAAGGCAGATGGGTTGAATACGGCACATTTGTCAGTGTCTGTCAACAGCTGGAGAGCTTTATTATCATGCAAAGTGCATAATTGTTGCATTTTGTCTGCTGATTGAAAGACACCTGCTGATTTCCGTGTTCATTACAAATGTATCTGCTGCCATCTGCTGGATGGAAAGAAAGAAAGAAAGAAATCTGTAACATATTGAGCCAAAAAACTACACATTTGCTTGAGATACTTAATCTTGGATAAATTCCTTTGTATTCCACTGAAGAAAAATAGTCATAAAGGTCTGCAACAACATGAGGGTGAGAAAATGACAACACATACTGTATTTCCTTTACTTTTACCCTTTAACTTTAATTATTCCTTTAACTACAAAATGTTGTCACCGACAATTTTTTATCCATAATGACAAAACTATTTAAAAGAGCCATAGAATATGACAGGTCAAATATGTGATAAATAAACACTTTATTAGTTTTTCTGTTTTGAAGACAAAATAAATGTAATAAGTTACTTTGATCTGTAAAATTTGTATTTTTTTATTAATTTGCTAATCTATGGAAAACAAAACAGACACCGAGATCAGACACCAAATCTTCTGTGATGATATCCGCTAATTATCAACAGGCAGTTTGAAAGTACAGTGCAATACGGTAGTCATGATTTATTTTAAAATAAAACTCAAACAAAATAGGTTACAGTTATTTGTGAGAGATGTCTGTCTGTAGAATGCACCCCATTTCTAATTGCTTTCTAGTCATTTTGAAGTTCATAGCCTACTCTCAGTAGGCTAATCCTGAAATTTGAAATGTGTGACATACTAATGACACTAAAGGCAAATGTTTAAAAATTAAATCAATTACTCTTTTACAAACAAACGTAGAAACGTGTATTTAAAGGAAAATGCTAACACCTTTGGAGCACTTTGAGCTTGATTATATGTAAATCATGTGGTTATCGCACAGGTGATGTTATATGCTTGTACAGCTTGAGCAGAAAGGTTCATTTCTTCTTGAGGAGGTTGTTACAAATCCAATTCATACCATCCTGGAAATACACAGAGAAGATGGAGGAAAATTTAGATGGTGGCTGCACCAGGTAATCAGTTCTTACCCCTCAGACTGCTATAATGTAATAAGATACAGTACTAGTTGTTTTGTAGTGGTTAGTTGATTCTAGCTGACCCGTTAGCGCCCCCTGCTGTCCCTCACCTGCACACCCTCTCCTGTGACCGCCGAACAGGCCTGGATCTGCCAGACTCGGTCTCTGTACGTGTGCAGGTTCAAACCCTCGGCGATCTCGCTGGCCGGAGACGCAGTACACAGATCCTGCTTATTCACAAAGATGAGTATGGGAACGCCTGCGAGGTTTTCCTCATCTATCAGCTCTGACAGCTCCTACAGACACATGTAACACGGTCATTCAAATTTAGATCACAATATCCAGTGGCCTCCAAAAGTCTGTTGTCAAATGCTGCCATTCTGTCTTCTAATTTGAATATATTAACATTCCTGAGGTACATGTAACACTAGGTGAGGTGTTGTTGCCAAGCTGTTTTATTTACATCTTTCGTGACTGAAACCCTGACTAGGTAGATAGACAGACAGACAGACACAGAGACACACACATAGACAGACACAGACAGACAGACAGACAAAAGTTTTCATTAAAATGTACAAGATCCTACAATTGTATGTTTATTTGCAGGTTTAAACAGATTTTGAGTAACGTATCAGACCCCACTATGTTGTACCCTATTTTAAAAGTGTAATTTAACACAGGTCAACGCTAACATACAAGTAACAAACAAACAAACAAACGTTATCATGTGGGAAGATTCTAGGAATTGTATTTGCATATGATTTCCTGCCTTACCAATCCTGTTTCCTCAAACCGCTTCTTGTCAGCGCTGTCTATGACATAAACCCACAGATGAACTAACAAACTTGTTAGTTAGCAAACATTGGTATTTGTTTCGTATTATTGTGTATTCTTTCTGAATGCAGTCACTTCTCACCAATAAATCTGTGTTTTCAAGGTATTTTTTCCAGAAAGGGCGGATCTTTCTCTGTCCTCCAATGTCCCACACGTTCAGTTTCATCCCATGAGAGGCCACGCTTTTGATGTTAAAGCCCTGAAAACATCTTACTGGTCAGCATCACCCAAAATAACTTGTATTATTTCCAAATCAAAGAATGTGTAATTTGATACAAGAGTTTCGGTAACGCTTACATAATCATGTACTAAATGAAATATTACTTTAATGATAATATTTCAAACTAATGATAACACACACACAAAAAAGGTTATTTTAAGAACTTAAAGGTTCTTTGGGGGAAACAAAAATAGTTCTTCTATGGCATTGCTGCAAAAAAAACTTTGAACCTTTATTTTTAAGAAGTGTTCCGAATCAATCACTTATGAGGTTCTATTTGAAACGTCATGTCAGTCAGATGGTTTCTTCTTGTCTAAGTGAGCAGTTCTTGGTCAGGATAAGCTGCAAACTGGACAAGAAGATCTCCACAAGCCTAAACCTGCTGGTTTATGTAGGGCTTTTCAGCAGGGCTGGTTTTGCGTGTATTTAGACTCACCTGTGTTGGTGTAATGGTGTTCACATCCTCCGAGGCGAGACACTTGAGCAAGGTGGTTTTACCAGCGTTGTCCAGTCCCAACAGAACTATCCTGAGCTCCAGCTCTGTGGATCCCTTCAGCTTCTGCATCACAGAGAGCAAACCCTTAAAAGCACAAACACTTACATTATTCAAGCATACTGAGTTTATATAGTGAAAGTGTTTACTTTTCGCCAACAAGAACAGGAAATGTTTTGAACCTGATTAAATTGTTATTTTAATTACTTTTTACCATTAACAGTTCCTAATGTTTTAGGAACATTCTTACGTTCACATTATGCATTTGACTTTTATTCAAAGCAAATGACATTGCATTCGAGGTTTATATTTATCATCTTTGCATTGCTAGCACCATGGTTTATTAGTGATACCTGAGGTGTTGTTAGGCTACTTGTTAGGAACACTTCTTAATTTTTTAAAAGATTTTATTATTTACAACCACAAACTAACATTTTTTTTTATTAATTATTTATTTAGAAGTATATTTTAGGGTTATTACTCAAATGTTGACATTTAACTGAAATAAAATATATATATAAAATAAACTTTTTATTTTTTTTACTTTTTATTTCAGCTAGTTACCAAGGCAAATTTTCTCATTTTTGTTTAATGTACTAAAATAAATAAAACTAAAACTGAAGTAAAATTAATAAATGCTATGTAGACATATATAAAAAAAATGAACAGAGCAGAAATTAATAAAATGACAAAAACACAATAAATTTACTAAAACATGAAATTAAAAATATTAATAAAAACTATACAAGTCTCTCAATTATACTAAAACAACACTGGTTTATTTAAATCCCTAACCCACGTGAGTGCTAATGATTCTTGCCTAATAAAAAAAATAAGTAAATAAAATGCGAAATTGCCTTATAAAAATGCAATAATAGTAATACTGTTCTACTTCTAAGCAGTAAGGAAACTAGCATGCAGGTGTATTTTCTCAAGCACAGATTAAGCCTCATTCTGGGGTGAACAGATTAAGCTAATGGTGCTTTGCCTTAGCAAATTTACTCTAGCACATGAATTATGCATTTAAGAAAGCTGCAGTTTAAAGTAGCAGTCAAATTGTTGACTATTGCACTGTTATCAGACGGATCTTCTCAGGGTAAAACTGGTCTGCCAGGCCCCATTCATGTGGTTAAGGCTTACAGTAATGAGATTTATATGGGCCACGTGACCCATCTCTGATTGCTTAGGCCCCTTTCTTTATATAAGACAATGCTAATCATCCCAGAATGTAGACTAGAAGAACTCAAACCTAAAGCGTACAGAATTTATCCAGATTATTGAACATGCTTTGTTTATGTTTATTTGGAAGACGCTGAATCCAAATGAACTTACATTTGCATATCCATTAAGTTAATGCATTCTTTTTCCAGAACTATCACGGTGTCCTTTTGTAATCTGGTGTGAATTACAGCAGAGATTACTAGTTTACTCTGGGTTTTCTGATCACAAATGTACTGTGGTGATACTAACACAGAGAAAGTGACAAACGTACCTTTGGAGCTTCGCCCATCTTGACTTCTGTCCTGTCCCAGTTGTCTTACATTCTACCGTTGTCAACGCAGGTTTATGAACGTATATTTAAATCACGATTACCACTGTGCTGACAATCCCTCTCCCATATTCAGGTGTTGTGAGTGTGAGCTAAAATTGTTAGCTTGTGTTGTGTTGGACTCGGTCAATGAGCGTAGAAGACTTGCAGAATGGAGGATTAGGAAAGACAGTATTAGTGTCTCTCTCCTCCCCACCCCTACTGAGACTTTACCAGAATTATCTCTAGCTGTAGGTGCTGAGGGGAATCACAGTGACTTACTAACCCTGCTAACTAGTACTGTTACTACTTGGTATAGTTCAGACAAAAATTAAAATTTGCTGAAAATTTACTCATCCTCAGGCCATCCAATATGTAGAGAGTTTTGCGAAATGATGAGAAATGTAGCATTACATCAGTTGCTCACCAATGGATCCAATGCAGTGAATGGGTGCCGTCAGAATGAGTCCAAACAGCTGATAAAAACATCACAATAATCCACAAGTAATCCACACCACTCCAGTCCATCAATTAATGTCTTGTGAAGCGAAAAGTTGCGTGTTTGTAAGAAATAAATCCATCATTATGATGATTTTAACTTCAAACTGTTGCATCGAGCTAAAATATTTCTTTATCCATATTGTTTTCTCCAATGGAAAAGTCGTCTCATCTGAATCAGGAGAGAAATATGCACAGATCAAGCACCATTTACAAGCTAAAACAGGCCAGAACAGTTCATAAACAAATATGTTGGTGGATTTTGATGTGAGAGACAACAGGGGATGAACTTTTTCACTGGAGGAAGCGTTCATTTGGATTATGGACTCATTTTAGCCAGAAGCGGCAGTTTAAAGTTAAAACATCCTAATGCTGGATTTGTTTATTACAAACATACTTAGAGCTTTTTACTTCACAAGATGTTAATTGATGGACTGGAATGGATTGTGTAGATCATTTGGATTATTGTGATGTTTTATCAGCTGTTTGGACTCTCATTCTGACGGCACCCATTCACTGCAGAGGATCCATTGATGAGCAAGTGATGTAATGCCAAATTTCTCCAAATCTGTTCCCATGAACAAACAAACAAACATGACAAATTAGTGACATGCAAAACAAATTGAATGTGGATAGCAGATTAGATTATTTGATCTTGGGAGAGTTTGATGAAAAAAAAAACGAGTTGATGTTGAGATTTTTTACTTTTTAATGCAGATTTTAGTATCTTGGCAAATCTGAGCATAGTTTGCTATTATTGTTAAGATGTGAGATTATTGGAGTCTTTCTTTTAGGAGAATAACCAGCAGAAGCAATATTGTAAACAAGAGTCTCAATTCGCTCTCTATTTAATCTCAATCAAGATGTTCTCATTTGTGACTTCTCTCTCCTGTTAAAAAATAAA
Organism: Sinocyclocheilus rhinocerous; assembly: GCF_001515625.1. NCBI lineage: Eukaryota > Metazoa > Chordata > Actinopteri > Cypriniformes > Cyprinidae > Sinocyclocheilus > Sinocyclocheilus rhinocerous. The sequence goes on along the minus strand of NW_015644620.1, from coordinate 108,711 downwards.
TAAATAATAATAAAAAAAAAAATAAAAAAAATAATTATTATTAATAATAATAATAATAAAAAAAAAAAATATATATATATATTGCTCCAGTCTCTCTGAAAATACTAAAAAGAAAATCACAAAAATCAGCAAAGAATCACACAGGTCAAAGAACTCTCTGAAAAAGGTGCCATAACACAAAAGCCCCTTTCACAGATACAGTCTTTACTGGTAAATTACCGTTAAGAGATCCTGTGTGAACAGGACCTTTTCAAAAATACAGATAAAAACAGATAACACTGTTTACGGAAGTCCGCAACCGAAGTGGAGGTGTGGTTCTGGAAGACCGCGGTGGAGCCGGAGTGACGAAGGCAGAGCTGGAGGGGGGGAAGGAGGAGCCTGACAGATCCAGAGGGACGGAGTGATGAGGTGAAGCTGGAGGAGTGAGTCCCAAGTCAGCGGATGGTCGACGACTGACCAATGTGGAGCCGGATGGATGAGGGAGCCTGGTGGAGCCGTTGGGATGACGAGCCACAGTGGAGATGAGGGGTCGGAGGACCGAGGTGGAGTCAGGGATCCTGTGGCTAGAGGCGGAGACAGGGGAGCCTCATGCCAAGGCAGAGCTGATGGTAGGAATCCCAGATGCGGACCCGCATAGGCGAGAGTAGGCTGAGGTTGTGCCGAGGGGGTGACAGACAGCAGTGGAGCTGGGCCTGAGTGCTTGGCTGGAGTGAGATGAGGTGGCAGGCAGGTGCAGCACCCAGGCTGAACTGAAGAAGCGAAAGAATCCAGCAGAGCGAGTAGAACAGCAATCCCTAAACTGGAATGGCATAAGCTGCAGATGGCAGAGAGTGAAGTGATGGTTAGAAAGATAATGGGTGAGGGATTGAAAGAAAGACAGAGCTAGAAGGCGGAGGTGGGATAGGGAGGATGGGTGGGAGCTTTAGAGATTCAGTAGGGTCAGGGCTGAACGGAACCAGCGAAGATTCAATAGATTCATGACAGAGAAACGAGTGAAAACTCAGGGCTTTTGAAGGGCTCAGCCAGCCCCTGAAAACAATTCAGGGCTGGCTAGAACCTGCAAAGATAACAGACTGACAGGTCTAGGTGGAGATGAAGGAAATAAAGGGTCTAAAATAAAAGTAAATCTACAGAGGCCAGCTGCAGCTTACCCCCTTAGTGGCAAGGATGTGGGCGGGCTTTCCTCCATGCCCTCGTACTCCACGAGAATCCCCATTGGGACGAGTCACACTCCTTATTGGGCTCAGGCTCCCGGGCGATAATATAGTCGAGTTCTTTAGCGCTTTGGTTGCGGTGGGCTCAAGCGATGGCTCTGTCTTGCTGGTGGAAGGCTGGCTGGGCTCTGGTTTGGGAGTGGGACCCGTGAGATTCTCGTCGGCATTGAAGGCGGTGAGTGGTGAATCATTGCTCACTGGCACCCAAAGCGGCAAAGCTCCCCTGAGGACCTTCCCTGGACAATCTACCTTTCATGGCGCTGTTAAGTCCCATGTGATAAAATGTGATAAGGCAGTCATCCGGGTAATGAGAGTGGTAAGCGTGGTCCAAAAAGTCCCATGTATGGTCCTCAAGGGAGCGTTCCCCCTGCTCCAGAAGGAGGAGAAGAATGGCAGGATAAGGCACAGAAAAACAAAATTCAACAAAAAAACGCTGCTATACTTCAGTTTAGGTTAGGGCTTCTGTCACACAGTGTGTAATTATCCAAAAGGCAGAGAAAACGACAAAGAAGAGTTAAATAGCTTTTAATTATCCAAATAACAGGGCAAAATTTCTGCTCTCCCTCCACTCACCATCATGGCATGGCACCACTATCTCTCAGGACCTGAAGTGGGACAATCACATTGAGTCCATTGTCAAAAAGGCCCAGCAGAGGTTGTACTTCCTTCGCCAGCTGAGGAAGTTCAACCTGCCACAAGAGCTGCTGAAACAGTTCTACTCCTCCATCATTTAATCCGTCCTCTGCACTTCAATAACTGTCTGGTTCAGCTCATTTGTGCGTCTTTCCAGTTTAATGCATGATTTTATGCACACAGGGACAAGATGGACGAGACGGGTATGGACCTTCTGGGCCTAAAGGACACAAGGTACCTGTGCCATACACAAATTTACTGAGAAATTCTAAGAGAAATTGCATCTGAACATCTGCTATTTCTGTTTCACAAATCATATATTATAAAAGGTTTTAATTTTCCTATTTATTGTATTTTTATGGGATATAAGTTGTGTTTTTTTTAATAATCTGAAACATGCTATGATGACTTATATTCCAAAGTGAGTGCAATTAACATCAAGCACACAAAACATGAGCAAAGCGCAAACATTCTTTTCTGGAAAATACAGTGACTTGTTTTCTCTCACTTGAGTACATTTATGGATATTCAACTAACAGAATAAAATTGCTTTTAGGGAAACATTGGATACTTTGGCCTCCCTGGTTTGCAGGTGTGTTAAAGCTAGTTAAACATCTGTTGCAGCTCATCATTATGGGTTTTATGTAATTGTGTAAATGTTAATAATAGTAATTTTAAACTAATATAACATTATGTAACATTATTAATATCGTGGAACACACAACACTAGTATACATTATTTATTTAACACACATACTTATTTACATTTCAAATTTGCACATAGCATACCTGTACATACAAAATTGCCTATATTATATATTGTGTTTTTGCTTTTTTGTACATTGTCTATTTTGTCTATTTTTATATTATTCTTTTTATTATCTGTGTCCTGTCTTGTCACTGTCATTCTGTTGCACTGTGGAGCTTCTGTCACTAAAACAAATTCCTCGTATATGTAAACATACCTGGCAATAAAGCTCATTCTGATTCTGAGTCTGAAAATCTACACATACATGCTAACACAAACTGACGAGAACAGACATCAGACAGAGACAAGAGGGCAGATTAAATACACAGCAGGTAAGGGCTTAATTGATGAAGCGCAGGTGAAACAAATCAAATCAAGACATATGAGGAGAAACTAGGTCACAGACGACATGAACCCAACAAAACCATGACAGTGACATTTTTCGGTAAATTGAGTACATCATCCATGCATTTGAAGTGCACTTTTTCTTTGAGGAATTTTCTGTGTGAACACACTAATCACACTATTTATACTACAAAACTGCATAGAACAGCGCATAATAAAATAAAACAAAATCTAAATCAAAATAAGTTAGAAGAAAAACTAATTATGTACCTAGATAAAAATGAGTTGTGCAACGCAAGAGGGTACAACAGGGTAACACTTAACAATAAGGTTCCATTTGTTAACTATATTAGTGCATTAACTAACAATGAACAGTTACAGTTAAATATTGTTACAGTATTTATTACTCTTTGTTAACTCTTTATTAACATTAGTTAATAAAAATACAACTGTTCATTGTTAGATCAGGTCCATTCAATAAAATTAATAGATACAACTTTTGTTAATGTTAATAATGTATTAATAAATGTTGGAATCAACATTATCTAAAATTAATAAATGCTTTAGAAGTATTTTTACTACTACTAATGCAGTTAACTCATGTTAACAATTGGAACCTCATTGTAAAGTGTTTGCACCCAAAACGGTGCTAAAATGAATCTTCCTTCATTTGCTATTTTCACTTACTATTTCCTACTTACTGTGGAGGACTGCTATATCTCACATTGTTCATTTCTGCATGTGTTTTTAGGATGACTTAACAAGTTAAACTTGAAAAAAATTAAACTTAAAAAAAAAACAAGCCATTCCTTTCTATAGCCCTCTATCCAGCGAGTCAACTTCACACCAAATCATTTATCAAACAGACATGACTAAAGCAAGTAAAAAAAAAAAAAAGTTTTTAAATTATTTGAACTGGTTAAAAAGTTCATGTTAAAAATTTAATTATTAGTTTATATTAAAACTGTAATCCAAATGGATGGAAATTTGATATGCAAGTCAAAAACATAAATCTTAAATTGAGGTCTAAATGTTTTTTGAGTGTAGAACTGAAACGGCTCTGAACCAGGAGCTTCAGCGGTAGAAACGCTCTCTTTCAGTAGTAGCTGCTGACAGTGTTCACAGTGCTGTGGATGTTCTGCAGGTTCTGCTGTCTTTGTCTCTTCCTGGCCTGACTCTGAGCTGAGAGAGAGAGAGAGAGAGAGAGAGAAACAGGGAGATGGTATGAAATACAGTAGGACAACATGCGTCTGTTTAATTGCAGAAGGTTATAAATGTACCTTGTCCTCTCTTGAGCTTGATCTTCATGACTACTGCAAACAGCATGAGGAGAGCAGCTGCTGCTCCGACACAAATCAGTAAAGTCACCATAATATCACCATCTGACAGCAGAATAAAAACAAGTGTGACGTTAGAAATATTGTCTATCTATTTATCTATCTATCTATCTATCTATCTATCTAATTGCCCAGTCAGAAATAATGAGCAGTACAATCACCTTTTACGTTAATTGTTATAGTAGAGTTGAAGTTCCCACACATACTACTAACGTTGCAGCTGATGACTGAGGTTTTTTGAATGTGCTTGATATGAAATGTTTTTTTATTATTTTCTTCTTGCTGTAACACATCGTCCTTTAGCCAGCTGATGGAGCCGTTGGGAACATTATGAATGCAGGTCACAGTCACGGGCATACCCTTTTCAACTGAGGTGGAAGAGGGGCACATGGTCACATTAAAATCTGGGAAGGAGAGCAAAAGATCAAAGGTCACCATTTCATGCTTTTACAAATTATATCTGACAGATGAAGTAATTTTCTTCATGAGGGTTCATCTCTAACAGCACTGATTTGATCAGTGTTTCAGGCATTAATGCACAGTAGGTGTACCTTTTGTCGTGCAGTTTTGCAGAACATCTGGGGAAAGAAGAATGGGAACAGATTTAATGCATTCTCATAAATGGAATTATTTTTCTGATGATTTATTTTGTATTTTTATATTTTCAGAAATTTCTGATTAGTATGGAAGCTTGTTTCTGTTACAGGATAAAAACACACAAAAGGTAATTGCAACTTTTTTATCTCACAATTCAGACTTGTGAGATATAAAGTCAGAACTATGAGAAAAAAGTCTGAATTATGTGGTTAAAAAAACTAATTAGAATTCCGAGATATAAACATTCAATTGTGAAAAAAAAGTTTATATCTTGCAATTATTTTTTTTTTTTCAGAATTCTGTGTTTACATCTCAGAATTGCGAGAAAAAGTGATAATTGTGAAATGCAAAATACATTGTGCAGGTTCTCTGCTGTATTTCTACCTATAGGTCCATCACAGTCCAAACATTTAGACTGTTGACATGCTTTAGGTTGTCCAATGCCTTCACCTACCGAGAGAGAAAAAGATGATACAATATATTGGATATAGTATTAACCTCACAAAATTTAAAAATGAAAATCATGTTCGTTTTCTTTTATCACATGACAGTTGGTAATAGGAGTGAACTTTCATAACCTGAAGAACTGATCATTTATTTCCAATGTTTCTTGATTATCTCTTCTTACTTGTATTTTATCGTAAAATAAAAAAAATGACAGTTTCTTACTGACAATATCCTGATTATCCTGAGACACTTTCATTTCTGATATTATCTTCCAGGAAGTGACATTATTTTGGTGGGAAAACTATGGCACAAGCATCAGTATGTATTAGTGATTTCTGTGATTGTTGTGAATTACAGTTAGTCAGTTAGTTCGTATTGTAGTTATTTCATAAAGTTCATGGTTCAAAACATGGTTAAAAAATATAAAGATTAACTTTAAAAATGGCCATCCTCATGTAAGCTAACTCCCTCACCATTGTCTTTATTGTTAACTAAAACTGAAACTAAAACCATTAAAAGCATATTTATTATTTGAAAAAAAAAAAAAAACTTAAAGTCCCCATGAAATCAAAATTAAAGTTTTTTGTGTGCTAGTATCAATATGTTAGTCTTAAGTCACGATAGCACGGAGCGGATCACATGCGCAGACCACAAAATGTATCGGAGCTATTTGAATTCTACACAGAATGCTATATTTTATAGCAATGTGGATGAGATTGTGGCTGGCATACCCTGTCAAATGCGGCTTTAACGGAGCTCAACGGCTCTGAAGTCTGAACGGCTCTAGCCCAAGCTGTGATTTAAACGAACGCTATTGGCTATTTTAAAAAGGGGCGGGGCTGCTTTATATGTCCCGCCCTGTCTTTCTGTTTCAGTTAAAATGACGTCAACACATAGAGTAACGCTGCGTGTTTCTAAGCATTTCAGGGGACCTTTAACTGAAATAAAATAAAATATTAAAAAACCTGAAAAAAAACAAAACAAGGCACTACTAATTTTTCAGTTAAGCTAAAGTATTAAAATAACTAAAACTAAATAAGCAAAAACTAAAATTAATAAACATATATTGACATATATTTTGTAAAAATATAAAAAAACTAATAAAATGACAAAAAACAACAAAATGAATAAAACTTTCACTAAAATGAAAATGAAAACAGAAAATAAATGCCTCTCACTCACTGAGCAATAGCAAACTTCAGGGTATGGTTTCATTTTATCAGACATGATGGAAACCATTCTGCCATCTTGTCATTGTGTAAAGTACTGTATGTTAAAGCTATAATTAATAAAGCTGAAGTGTCAGAGCAGAGCATATTGAAATACTCACAGAGATGAAGACAGACGGTGATGAGCAGAGTTCTGCTAAACACTCTCATGATCGCTTGTCTTGACATGAGACGAAGATGATTCAAAAATTCAAAATCAAGACACATACATGGGAGTTTTATGTTATTTGACATCTGCACTTAGTTTTTTCTCACTTAAATTATAACATATTTTTCCCATTTTTAAGAAACTAATAACATATAAATAAATAAATAAATAGTGTAGGATTTACTTTAACAAATTAACAATTTTCACTCAGGAATTATAAATTATAAATTCCACAAACAGCAAGTAACATTGAATTAAAAGTGAAATTTTAGTATTATTAGTATTTAGTATACAATAGTATTCAGTATATTAGTATATAGTATTTTCTTGTAAAACATACTCAAATAATCTTTATATACATTATATTTAAATTTAATTTACAACAAAGAATAATTTTTACAATACAGGAACTTCTATGAAGTAAAGATCGCTGTGTTCATGTTTAATTTTATTACAAATGTTATTAAAACTAAATTTAATCCTAAATGACACACACATTCTCTCTTTAATAGAAAAATAACTAAAATGCAAATAAAATATATTTAGAAAGTCTTTTACCTGATATTTTATGGTTGTATGTTTCAGATGTGTCAGGAGTGAATGTCTCTGACAGGAGAGCTCTGTTGGACATATATTTACACACAGATATGCACACAGATAATCATGCAAATCGCCTCAGGCCTCTGACTATTTTGCTTACAGTAATGCACGCAGGATTCTAGAGCTGTTGAATATATGACAGAAACTGTTTGTATATCCGCGTTTCATTTGACATGTACATTTAGTTTGTTTCAAAACCATTTGTAATAAAATTAAAAATATAATTTCATTTCTATATCTTTATTTACTCCATAGAATAGAAGCTGTGTTGTGTACTAATCTAGAAAGTATTATATTATAATTAAAAAAGTTATGCTAGGCATTTGTATTCAGTATCAATATAATATACATAAAATAATATACATAAAACCTCTTGTATGCTTAAACTTTTTAAACTTTTACAACTGTATAAAGAAATAACAAACCTAATACAAAAAAGACTGCCATCAGATGGCATACATAAACCATCAAATGCACTATACACACTAAAAACATTAAACATTGCCAAGCTATGAACTGCAATAAATCATTTCTGTTTGTTGGTTTGTTTTTTTGTTTAAAGCACACTGCTGTGTACAGCTCATGTAAATCAACCGAGCAGGCCAAAAAACACATTTTAATCACCACAATATACCGTTAATGTTAAGTACAAAATGGCACCTAATAGAGGAAATGTTACCAAGTTTGACTGTAAATAAACACAGTATCATATTTCAAAAATTTAATACCATGATCTGAGCAACTAAATAAAAAAATGCTTTTAAAAACAAAGAGTTTTTAGCAAGCACTGTAAAAATATGCCCATATAAAGATCTTGTAAAAATAAATAAAGAAAATTAAATTACATTTATTCTGACTTAGCAACCGGTCAGGTTAGGTCAAAGAACCTCATGTAGCTTTCTGAAGCCAACAGGGGGAGATATGCACTTTCTGTATAATTTGGATCCAGAATTAGCTAATTTAATTTAATTTAATTTAATTTAATTTACTTTCTGCGCAGAGTCTATTTTTGCTGCACCGATCACGCTCAATTAAAGTGAGAGCACACTTTTGTTGGACTAAATAAATATGAATTCACAAAGATTTACCCAATGTTATTAAATTGTACATAGGCTATATATCAGATTATTTTATTTACAAGTTTCATGTTTGTGTTTATCCCGTTTTTTCCCCCGTTGCATCTGAAAATTACTTTCAGAAACATTTTTTTTTTCAAAGCAGCCCACCACCCCCCCAGAGACGCACACTGTCTCTGGTGTTCTCGACTGCAGGTATTATGATGGCAATTAGAGGTTTAAGCCAAAGCTTCTCTCGGCTGGCCAGAGGAGCATCTTTACAGATAAAATTCAGCAAGAGTCGCGTGTTGATGAAGATGCGCTCGAGCTCGTCCCAGGTGAGCGGGCAGGTGGATAACAATTATGTTTTATAGGATGATGAAAATCTGCATGAATTCAAACGCATTTGGTTACATTTATTGTAATTTAAAAAAAAAAAGAATCTCTCTCTATATACACACACACACACACACACACACACACTTAATATATTTTTACAACTTATGTTTTTTTTATTTTTTATTATTGTCCATGTATTATTTTAGCCCCAAATTTCTCAAATGGTTTTTGCATTTTGTTTCTTATTAACAGAGAATCTGTTACATAAGCTAAGCAAAATTGTTAAAGTTCAAACCATAATATTCTGATAACTTCCTCTGACCTGACAGTGATCATAATATCATGTTTGTAGTTTATTAATTAATTAATTTATTAAATAAATCTGTCTGCTCTGATTAACTGCACGTGTGACATCACAGTATGACAAATGCTGTGAAAAATATTGCTTAATTTCTGTCCACATGAAAGGACGTGGACATTTCATTGTGCAAGTTTTCAGGCCTGTTGTGCTGGTTTTCATACTATGCTTTAATAACCAAGAAACTGGTGGTTTTACTGGCTGTTTAAGTACATTTGTGGCTCCTAATGGGTTGAGGTAATCCACCGTGTTTGGTTAGCCTACTTGATTCTCTCATTTGTTCATTTAAGTTTCATTTAAGTGGATAAGCGCAGTGGGTGGGCCATAGCGTAGTTCTCATATCACACAAAGGGTTGCTTACATTCAAAAAAAGGGTTTAGTCAGAGTAACCACAGTTCCTCTTGTGGTGTGTTGCTATGGTAAGACTTCCCTTTGAAACAGGAAATGACAGAGCTGTAAGAAGTGTAGCAGCGTAGCTGTTGAGGGAAACGGTTTAGATAGACGTCCTTGGTGTGGGCACAGTCGACCCTACCCTGATGTGGCCATGTCCAAGAAAATGAACAATCTGGCAGTGCCAGCGGGTCAGATGGTAAGTCTGGTTCAGGCCTACTGATGGTTTTTCTCCAGCTCAGAGATGCAGCTTCACTGATTGGTTCAGTTTGATGGGTGTGTGGCAGTGTGCATATGTTAAGAGTTGTTTTATTTTAGGGTCATGATCATGCGTTTAATCTTCTGTTTAGCTTTACATCAAAATGACCATTTTGGCAATTAACACAAGATTTGATGAATTAATATTTGCAGTCCAAAAGGTGAATTCTGGTTTGTGGTGTTTAGTTGAGCATTGCAGCCATGAGAAAATTAGATTCTGGCACAATGAGATAAGTGTGCTTTGAGGAGTCTCTAATATGTTGCTGTTGATTGATTACATGTGTTGTCTTCTGGTTGGCTTGTTTAACTAGTCTTGGGCCATTTTTCTATCCACAATCAGTCAGAGGGGACTTTGCATTTGCAATTTGGTCTGTGTGTGTTTGAGGACAAAGTTGTCCCCAGAAGTTCTGCTGAATCTGATAAAGCAGCTTTGGAGAAGTCTAGGGATGTCTTCAGAGGCAAAGATGATTCATAATTGGAATTAGGTCATTGGTTCAGTTCCAGGGGAATGCGTGAACTGATAAGATGCATAGCTTGAATGCAATGTAAATTGCTTAGGACAAGTGTCTGCCTAATGCACACAAGTAAACATAATACTAAAAATTCAACAATGTTTTCTTTTAAGTAAAAGGAATAGTTCACCCGAACATTAAAGTGTGCTGTAAATGTACTCACCCTCAGGCCATCCAGGATGTAGATGAGTTTGTTTCTTCATGGAAACAGATTTGGAGAAATGTCGCATTACATCACTTGTTCATCAGTGGATCCTCTGCAGTGAATGGGTGCCGTCAGAATGAGAGTCCAAACAGCTGATAAAAACATCACGATAATCTTCGATTAATCCACACAACTCCAGTCTATCAATTAACATCTTGTCAAATGAAAAGCTGCATGTTTGCAAGAAACAAATCCATCAAGATGTTTTTAACTTTAAACCAGTGAACCTCCAGTGAAAAAGTTCCTGAAGTCTGTAGTGTAATAATTAGCTTTATATCAAATTATGCTCCTTTAGATAGCCATGTAAATATATGTGCATTTAGCTATAGTTTGGGGAAAAATTCTCCCTAGAAGTGCGGTAAATCTTACAGAAATCCCTTTTTTTTTAATAAAAAAAAATGCAAAGTTATAGTTTGTAGATATTATAATTATCTTGTATAAAAGAAATATCCATGGTGTGTCTTTATTTAGATGGCTTGCCAAATTGTGTGTTTAAGAAGAAAAGCGACTGCATGATGAGCCGCTGAGAAAATCAGCATTTTGCAATCAGGTTTCCACATTGTTTCCATGGCAATGAGACTTTCAATCACACAGATGTGTGTTTGCCCAGTGGGTCAGCTGAAAGCCAACCTTTCTAATGTGACATGCTGTCGTGTCATGTCTCCTAGTGAATTTTTTAACGTCAAACACACCCATTTCCTGTGTGAATGTACAGCTCAGAAAGAAAAAAAACATGCAGCTGTTAAAATGTGATTTCCTGTGATACATGACTATGATACTACAGGCCTCCATTGATTTCATGCAAGACTGATTGTGTTTGTTTGCTCTTGCAGACCCAGGCGGTTTCTGATGGGGGTAAGTGTTATTTCTTTAAAAACGTACTGTTCTCGTCAGTCTTGTGATCCTATCACAAGTGGGTCATCCAGTGCATCATGTCAATCACTCAAACTACTTTTTTTGTGAGCATATTACTAATCTCTAACTGTCATTTCCATACAGAGCTCAACTTCAGGTTATCCAGTCATGGCAGCAGCTCCAGCCTATCAGAGAGCTCGAGCAGGTCAGGTGGTCCTCAAGGTGCTGATGGTCCAGCCAGTCGGGTAGTCAGCTGGGCGGTATGTTTCGAACGCCTGCTTGAAGACCATGTCGGTGTGCGATACTTTACCGTAAGTTTTAATGCTCCTCATCGCTATCTCTGACTGCTTTAACCCTGTAAAGCTTACTCTAAGATATCTAGTATGCATATTTCTAAGGCCTCTAAATGTTGAAAAACCTGTTGTACACAATCTACTACATGCAAATAAAAGGTATTTTAGTTTAATTGTGCAAACGTCCACCTTCAGCTTGTGGTTGACGTGTCTTTTATGCTGTGAAATTTTACTGATTTTTATGAAGTAAACGTAATAATAACTTTTATATTGTTTTGTTTTTATTAACATTACTTATTACTTTTTTTATTAACATTACTCGATTATTTAGAAAAATCAGTGAGTCTCAAATATGATCATCAGGCTTTTGAGGAATGTTTATTTGTTCATCTCGCAATCATCATTGCATGGCATTGCATTATAGGTTTTGATCATCAAACTAAGTATTTAAATGTAATCTTAATAAGACATATTATTGGAGATATAGAGTGATCACTGTTATTTATATCGTTTTATGTAAATATCTTTTACATAGTTTTAAAGATCTCATTGATTTACATTACAAGCTTCAGAATTTCTTCACTTTTTGATCATATAATTATCAGCATCTGCACCAAATTGCATATTTTTGCTCAGTTTGGGCCTTGAATAAAATTGAGGTGTTTTTTCTTCAAGTGTGAGCTCCATATTCTCGCTTATATATAATATATAGTTTCCATGAGCACGCATTCAGAGATATACCACACCATATATACAAGATTTATATCATTGTTAGGGATTGTGAGTTAAACAAACCTCTTGATTGTGCAAATGATATGAACGCTATTACTTTTCAAGAGATATGGCTTTCGCTTCTAATATAAAGGCTGGTCATGAAAAAAGGAAGCATTCATTTGCATAAACACATAATTTACACCCAGAGCTTCTGTGAATTACATGTGTGAATCATTGAAGTTTTTTTGTTTTTTCTCTTTCTTTTGGTCTGACTGCAAACGCGTCTCACAGGAGTTTCTCAAATCAGAGGTTAGTGCAGAGAATATCCTGTTCTACCAAGCCTGTGAAAAGTTCAAGAAAATCCCACCTACCAGACTGGAAGAGGTATGTGATTTTGTAAAAAAGTTTTTGACTTGAAAATTGAAAATGTTTAATGGAATTGAAAATCTAATTTATAAATCCCATTTTATAAATAGGAATCTTATTTAGACCCATTTAAACTTAAAATCCCATTTAAATGACATTTTTTGATTTTTGAAGAGTCCCAGCGTTATATCCACTAGACGTGCCATTTTTGCACATTGATTTGAGTTTGAGTGTTTGTCATCTGCATCTGCACTTTGATTCTTCTCTGTACGATCTGAATCTTCAGTCATAACTAGAAATCAAAGACAAATATCACCCTAAAACTATCGCATATCACCCATCAGCTGAAGAAAGAGGCGCGTTCCATCTACGACAGTTTTCTTTCTGAAAGCTCTCTGCATGCAGTTAATATTGACGATACGGCCCAGATGGAAGAGAGCGCCTTGGAGACACCTACACCCAACATGTTCGATAAAGCACAGGCACAGGTACGCACTAGGGGTGGGTGGTATGACAAAAATCACATGCCAATACTGTCATATAAAATTACTCATCATGGAAAGTTTTTTTTTTTTGCTGTAAATTTAATGAGAAAAAGGGATTGTATATTTAGAGACCAGGCAATGCATAAAGTTTTGGCATTGCAAATGCTTCACTTAAGTTCTGACTACAAATACTCAAAAATCTCAAATTATTTACTGTAACTGTGATTTAATTGTTTCCCCTGCCATAGATCTTCAAGCTGATGAAAATGGACAGCTACACGAGGTTTGTCCGCTCTTCGCTGTACCAGAACTGCATGCTGGCTTGTGTGGAGGGTTGTCCTCTTCCCAACATTGGAACCCCGGAGCCCAAAAGCAAAATGTACAAAAAGAGTGCAACGCCACCTAGTAACAGAAAGGTAACACATTTAAAATCCATTCAGGAGTTACTTGAGAAATTACCTAAAGTTAGGGATCATTCAATCTTTAAATATATTTTAAAGTCATTCCTGTGACACAAACCATATCCTCACAAGGCCTATCCCATATGGGGTCAGACTGTTGACTAAAGGCAAAAGGTTCTGACCAAGAGCTGACAGTAAGTCAACATGTAAAGTGACCATAAAAATTGAAACAAGGTCACGGTTATACACCAGTTCAGTCTGTTCAAATGTAATAACTACTAATTATTTCAGACATAATTCTGTGAAATATACAGTTCAGCTCTTAAAATGGATTTCTACACTACCGTTCAAAGGTATACATTTAAAATAACTGTTGTCTGTGTGAATATATTATAAAATGTAATTTATTGCTGTGATCCAAAGCTGAATTTTCAGCAGCATTACTCCAGTCTTTAGTGTCACATGAATCATGATCCTTCAGAGATCATTCTGATATGCTGATTTGCTGCTCAAGAATTTCTTTTTATTATCAATGTTGAAAACTGTTGTGCTGCTTAATATTTTTGTGGAAACGCTACACATTTCTGATTGGTAAAGCCTGTATCTTGCCAGACAAAAAACAAACAAAACAAAACAGTGCTTAACAACTTGAATCACAAAAATGTGCGTTGCTTGATGTTATTACATTGGTTGGAAATACTCAATTAAAATGGAGTGAGCTATTGAGACTAGTACAAACTTACCATCATGAAATCTAGCTTGCATGAGGAGTTAATCACATATGCATCTATATAGTAACCTACATCGAATAGACTAAACCCCAAACTTGAGCTATAAAATGCTTAATTTGACTTGATTCAGATTGTGCTGAATAGAAAGTGTTTGCATCTTGAATCAGGGCTGACAGATATCCTTTTTTTTTTTTTTTTTTCGAACAATTCTTTTTTTTTTTTTTTTTGCTCCTCTGGTTTGTTGCTTCATAATGACTATATTGCAAAATATCTGTAGTGCTTTTTCAGTATATCTTCTGTTGAGTTTAGTGTGCAGTAAAAATACTCATAATTAGTCTGACACTACTTGTGTAGTGTGAATGCTGTTAATCTGGATCCTGAAATGAATCTGCATTGCATATAGTGCAGGTGTGAGTTGTTTAAAATGGCCTAATTCGGTGAGAAAGTTTTGTCACTCCACCGTGGAATATGATGCCGTGTCAGTGAGTGAAAAAAAAAGTCCTTATATGTGTATTACTCTGTGTTTTGTAACAGAGTGTTGAGTTGAAAGTGCCCTCATCAGACAGCAAGACCAACAGAAAGAAGAGGTTAGAGAAGACAGGCTCATGGGGAGGTACAGTTTGACTCAGCACTTCTCTATCTGTGCGGTATCTTTGTGGACGACTCTGCAGTGCATGCCACCGTCTCAAAAAGAGTCGCTCTCATGAACATGCACACTTATCTTTTAAAGGGCTCATGAAATGCATTTTTAAAAGGATTTAGTTTCCTGAGGTGCACTCAGGGGGTTTTTTCCATCAAAAACAGTCATAAATGGTCATTTTATCCCTCTGATTTGAACGCTCTGTTGGAAGGGGCGTTTCTGCTGTGAGACTTCAATGTCAATGGCCACTGTTGTGAATGGCTAACATCATTGCATAAAAACTGAGCATTACATGTGGAACTCTCTCAAACTTTCTGAGTTTTTACTTTAACAGCTGTCAAGATTAACTAACTGTGAAAGGTGTTGATTATAGCATTAAATTTACATTAGATCTACTCGCGCTGCATCAAATGTGGCAGCGCTGCACTGCAGCTGAACAGTCATGTCTACTGAGCACACAATAATCACAATGAACTAATTACTGCAATCTCACAGATACTTTCAGCATAACCAACATGGTAAAAACACAATGTAAATAAGAGACTCATTGAGCAGTGTAAAGTGTCAGTTCTAAACTGAGAGTTTTGGTGAAACTGCACAAAAATCAAATCACTGAGACTCGCGCTGCTCCAGCGATTATAAAGAGAACGATCTTTGATTGCTTACTGTATATGAAATGATCACAATATAGACAACAGATGGTTTTCATGCTACTATCAGGAACAATGTGAAGTTAATCATTTAGTCGCTGGCTTGATTCACTAATGCATAAAATAAAGAATGTCTGTATATGAGCCCTTACATATTACACCGATCGCAGCTCATGATGCTTGTGAAATGCAGTTTCAGATTTTTATAATATTTCTCGAGATTCATTTATAAAGTTAGCAAAGTTTTTTTTTCACCAAAAAGATCTTCCAGGGGACATTGTGACATCACGATTCTCCCAATTTCAAATCCAGGTGTTTCAGAAGGGTAGAAAACAATTCATATTTTAAACTAGTGAGTTAGTTTTGAGTTCTGAAACTTGCAGTATGTTTTTATTGCAGTCAGTGTAGCATCTCATATGTTTAAATATCAATAACCGTTTGATTCTCCATTTCATGACCCCTTTAATGTATTTTTTTCTGTTTGCATGGTTTTCTTCTGTGTGCCTTTGAACATGAACTGTTCATAATTACGCTAACAGCATTTATGTTTCTCAGCTGACCAGTCGTATCAGCATGTGGCGGTTTCGCGTAAAGAGTCTCAGATCTCAGTGAAGTCTAACAGCAGTCTGGAGTTAGTCTCTGGATTCGGGCGAGCTGAGGTACCTACATCCAACCAAATATTCCTGCATGAACAAGATGTTGCATTTCATGAAGGGAGTGCAAGTGTGTGCAAGACTGCAAAAATATAGCACTATATTGAGTATTACAATGACATGTATTGCTGGAAAATATGAAAGGGCTAGTCCTCTTTTAAATAGCCAATAGCCATCTCAGCCAAGCAAAAGCATGATTTACTACTTGCTTTTGTTAGCTGCCCTTGTGGAGAAAAAGTACAGTTTAGCATACAATTACAATTTAGTATGTAAATAATATAGTTAATAAATATTGGCTAAAAATGGGCTAAATTGGTGACATCTGATCTCTTCTAGAAGCTGCTTCCAACTGCATGTGGCATAATAGCTAAGAGTGGAGTCATTGTTTTTGTGGACTAAAGCTTGCACATGTCCCTGTGAACAAGAAGATAATAGACTTTAACTAAAAGTCTCAAAACTATTGTTTGATTTCATTTAAGCAGTTGCAGAAAAATGTTAGAATGAAAAATTGAAAGTGTTACGTTTTAATAGTTTTTGCTCCTCAGTGAAGCGCTCGTGTCTTTGTCAGAACGAACGCTGCAATGTGGCCATCTCTGATCCAGAAGCCTTGAGTTCTGGTTCTCCTACAGCAGATAAGTACTGCTGCATCTACCTACCGGACGGGACCGCCAGCCTGGCCCCTGCCAGACCCGGCCTGAGTCTCAGAGACATGCTGAGCAGCCTGTGTGAGAAGAGAGGCTTTCCTCTGAAAGATGTTATCATCTACCTACTCGGCAAAGATAAGGTCAGTCTGGCAGCCTAAATGAGGGCAACCTATCTGCCTTCACACATTTATCTGTCCAGTGATTTCAGCATTATGCCTCAAGATCTTTAAAAATGGCAAGCATTGTCAAGTCACTTTTATTTAAATAGTGATTTATACAATGCAGATTGTTTGAAAGCAGCTTCACTTAGTTTTCAGTTATGAAAAAAATACAATTTCAGCTTTAAAGCGGCTATTAAGCTATTCAGTGTTTCATTATTTAGTCAATTCAGTGTTTTAGTTTTAAGTTCAATAATAGTGCAAAGCATTTTCACATACTTTCTCTATTATGTCTATTATATACTATATTTCTTTTTATTCCATTGCTGTAAAAACGGTCAGTTAAATTTTTTGCAAGATCTGCCCTCTTTCTGACTCTGAAGTAGCAAAAACATCTTTAAGACTTCATTATGTAAATGAGCCATGCTGTGATTGGCTAACTGCTTTGCACGCAAAATGAGTTGCAACACTGAAGTTTCTGAATACTTACAGAAGGGCTAATTTAGTATCATTGAGATAATATTACTGTTTTATTAATATTTCGAGTTAGTTTTGATTTAGATTTTCTCTGTTTTTAATTGTAAAGTTTTAGTATTTTTTTAATATATCTATGCCATTTTTATTTCAGTTTTAGTTATTAGTTAGCAAAGATAAACTAAATAAAAATAATAAGTTTTACATTAGTAAGTCTTTTTTTTTCTTTTAAATATTTTATCAGTTAAAGTTTATTTTATTTAAATAGTTTTATGGTTTTGGTATTAATTAACTGTAATAACATGCTGTTGTTTTCAATATTTATTTATTTATTTTTGGCAAATGGCCACAGCTGAAACACTCTTAAAATATTTCCTCACGTAAAGGTACAACTCTTTTTGGCTGAATTGGAGAACTAATAAGTTTCATTATTATATTATATTATATTACAGTATATTTGTCTTCTGAGCTTTTTAATGCACCAGTGTTAAGAGTATATTCATGAGCTAGGTTTTTTACCATCGTATTTGTGTGGATAATGAATAATGTGTTTGCTTCTCGATAGCCTCTTTCTCTGGATCAGGACAGTTCTGTTTTTGGAGATCAGCAGCTCACTTTGGAGCTCAAAGTTACATTTGCGTGAGTCACACATACTGTACGCACACATATCATAGAAGATCTCATAAACACAATAGTTTAAAATAAACATTAAATCACTAAAATACAGTAATACCTCGTTAACATTATTAAGGATACACCAACATGTTATCTAGGCCAATATATTGGCTAATATTTGGCTGTTTTGATGATAATAGCATCAGCTAATAACAATACCCAATGGTTGTTTCTGTAAACATTTATTTTATTTCTAGTCTAAATTTTTATGGTTCTAGTTTTACTTACCTATCACAGCCCTGGTGCTCAGATATGCTGACAGGTTTGTTTGTGTGCAGGTTGGATATTGTGTTTTCAGGAAGAACGTTAGGAATCATAGCAAAGTCTAGTAAGAATTTGGGTGATGCGCTTTCTGCTGTCCTACAGAAACACCAACTACGACCTCAGGATGTGCAGGTTACTCTGGTGCGTAAACGCTTTATCCCACATGTCAAAATGGTGTGAGACATGGTGAACAGTGAGAGTTTTGTGAACATACGGAGTATATGAAATGAAACTCTTTCTTATTCCAGAGTGGCTCAAATGAACCTCTAAACATGAGCACAGATGTGTTTCGTCTAGCCAGCAAAACGGTGCATTTGGACAAAGTTAAAGGTGCGTTATTATCAATTGTCAGTTTAAATTGATAAATCGATTTAAGCTTAAATTTTAAATTAGGCACAATTTATATTGATCTACAAAACAAATGCATTTCATATATTTAATAATAAAATTAAACTTAAATAGAAATAAATTAGGGCTGTCAATCGATTAAAATGTTTAATCTAATTAATCACACCCTTTTCTGTGATTAATCGCGATTAATCGCACACTTCATGAAATTAAGCATAGACCATTTATCTTGTTTCAAATGTTTATTTTGTCATCATTTGCTATATCCAGCAAAGTAAACCAAAAGATTGAAGGGTGATTCTCAAAAATCTGTATTTTCTGCAAGCTTTTTTCAAGATAAATTTAGATGTCTTTCCAAAAAAAGGACACTTAGAAACTCCAAAAGAACACCAAAGAACCAAATGATATAAGGAGCCCATATAAGCACATATGAAAGGAAAAAAATCAGAATTTTATAGTGTGTGTACAGTGCAACACCAAAGAGCTTTTTTACATTTTAGAGAAGCCAAGTTGCGATACCGAACAGGACCACATGG
>NW_015644620.1:70687-89343 GCF_001515625.1 Sinocyclocheilus rhinocerous | reverse complement strand
GGAGTTTAGCAGCTTAAAATGATCTAGTCGCAAGCAGAGAAGCAAAATTGGGTTAAAGGGTTAGAATAGAAATTGTGCTTCAGTAATTTTGCGTTAATTGTATTAAATTATTTTAAAGCGTTAAGGATTGTAAAATTATGCATGCGTTAACGCGTTAATGTTGGCAGCACTAAAACAAATGTATATATTTTAAAAAATAAAAACATCTTATTTAAATAATGTATATAATTTATTTATTAAAAATTATTTCTAAGATTTTTTTTTAACAAATTTTATTTAAATGATTATATAATTACACTTATCTATCATTTTATTTTATGTATATTTGTGTATGTGCATTATCAGGCAACAGTTTAGACTCAAATGGTTCAAATTAGTGCATTTGTTCTGTAGACTGATATAAATTGTGCCTAATTTTGAATTTATCTGCAAAACTATAATTGAAGTAAAAAAATGAATAGATAAGTTGGACCAGATAGTGAAGGAAAAACAAACTGTAAAGCGTGGTAAATAGCGTCATAAAGAGATATATTTTTGACATTTTGAAAGCTAACACAATAAACTCCATTTTATTTTTTATTTTCCACTTCTTCTAGTATCTTCCTGCTGGATTTAAATCAATGTCTCTGAGTTTAGTTATGCAAACCGCTTGTGATATTCTCTCTTTCTGTCTCTCTTGTGTCAACTTGTGTTAGGCTTATTGTAATTTCCTGTCACAGTATTTTTGCCCAGCACAAATGAAACCTCCACCTCAGGGGTCATCGCAGGCTTTAAAGCAACATTTTAAAGCCCATTTTCTCGCTGTAGCTCTTCAGATGGAGCGGAGAGGGCTGGAGGGACCACCACATTACACCAGACTTTAAAAATAGGATTATGGGGGAGGTGTTAACTGACATGAGATCTAGCTTCTCTCTTTGCAGTGATCTCATTTCCTCACTCATCAGACTGTTTAATGGTGTGCATCTCTGTGTTTTAGTTGGTTTGGAGACTCAAGCTGCTTCACCAACACCCAAAGCAAATCCCAGATCCAGAAAACACCAAGACATGGACGGTAATGCAGAAGTCTTACGTTATGGTGTATATTAACATGCTAGTTATGCAACCTTCACTAATGTCAAAGCCAGGAAATGCACATTATGTGTGATTTCCTGTGCAAACTACCTTGTGTTTTCGAAAGAAATATGAATACCTGTGCATTTACATGGAATACTGTATCCCACAATGCAGTGCTCCCAAGTTGTCCATCCATTGTGAGGACTGAATTACCAGAAGCATTATCAACCATGATTTATACTACTACTACTACTAATTTATATTACATTTTGTTTTTGTATTTTTGTAAGTATTTGTTTATTTTTTTTTACATTTTATTATTTTTTATTTTATTTATTTTTACGTTTTAATAATAATAATAATAATTATTATTATTATTATATTTTATTACATTTATTTTGAAGTTATTTGTATTTATTTTTACATTTTATTTAATTTGTTTTATTATTATTATTAAGGCATACTGCATACTAGTCAGTGTACTACAAAGTATGCACTAAGCTGTAGCTTGAATTCTATTATGAATATGACCCTATTTGTCTGACATATCCAATCCATTGGACTGTTTTCTCTCAGGTCTTGTTGAGCTGCTGTCCCGTGCCCAGTGCAGTCGTGCGGATGACCAGCGTGGTTTACTCACCAAAGAGCAGCTGGAAATACCACAGTTTCTGCAGCTGCCAGCAGAGAACGAAGAGCAGACCTCCTGCGACCAGACACAGGAAGAGGATTGTGCCCTTTGACCAGAGAACCATTCAAGCACTATTCAAGCAACTTAAGACTCAAATCAGCAAGATTTAGCTGTATGGCAGACTGGAGGAGAGAAACTCTGATAAGGTTACGGCAAGTGTGTGTATGTATGATCGAGTGAGTTGAGATTTCTTAACCTGAGAGTGATTGAGCCAGGTGTATATTTTGTATATTACAGACACTGCCATGGAGGGCTCTTAGAAATGCCACCCATCAAATAATGCAGAATTATGGGAAATTGCAAAAAAAAAAAAAAATCAAACTACATTTGCCTACTAAAACATTTGTATTTATTTTCATATCAGATTGTATTGTGTGCAATATCAAGTGTGCTCTTATTTATTAGAACATATTTGGTATGGGAACACTTTAGTATGACTTTATATCGATTTTTTTTTTTTGTTCACAGTGAGTTTTAATGTCTGATTTAAAAAGGTTTTGTGTGAGCTGGCGTGGGAAATTGCACTGTGTAGTGTGTGTAATTGTATGCAGTTTGCTTCATGTGGTGACACAATCTGATATGAAGTGAGACAAGCAAGGTCATAGTTTTTAAGGAAATAATTTATTTTGAATTTCATAAATTAAATGTCATTTCCACTCAATGTCGTTCCACAACTGACTTTTTTTTCCTTTTCAGGTCATTAATTGAAATTGTTTATGTATTATTTGGTTAGTGCTGCTCTTTTCTGTCAAATGAAAGCATATTGGACAACATTTATTTGAAATTATTATTATTTTTTTAATTTTCTGGAATTCTAAGAAAAAGTTCAGAATTGCGAGATATAAACTTCAAATTCTGACTCACAATTCTATCACACAATTCAGAATTTACATCTCGCAATTCTGGTTTTATATCTCGCAGTTGAGGAATAAAAAAGAAAGTTAATTGTGACACAATTCTGACTTTATATCACCACGTGATAAAAAAAAAAGTAATTGCGACTTTCTATCTCACAATTAAGACTTTTTTTCTCAATTCTCAAAATTGTGTGATATACTGTATGCTCAGAATTCTGACTCTTGCAGTTCAGACTCTTTTTCTCGCAATTGCGAGTTTACATCTCATAGATTGGACTTTTTGCGATTTTGCGATTTTGCGAATTGCGATATCTTGCAAATCTGACTTTATATCTTGTGAGAGTCCAATTACCTAAAACAAGAGTAAACAAGCTTCCATGCTGTATTCCAGGTCTTCTCAAGGCATTAATGCTTTCATGGAATGAGAAAAGAGCAGTGTGAACCTTCAAAATGTCTCCTTTTCTCCTACAAAAGAAAGTTATACAGGTTTAGAACAGCGTGAGGGTGAGTAAATGATTGTTACATTTTCTTTAAATACATCTCTACTGTGATATTGAGTCATGTACTGTCATTTCAACTTTAGCAATGAAGTTGACTTTTTTGCTGTTTTTTCTCCCTCTATTTTGTGTAGAACGTGTCACTTCCGCTCTGATGTGATTGTCTCAGATTTGTTTTGTGTGTCTCTAAAACGGTTGATCAGGGCAGCATTAGCCTACTGTGTTGTCATTAAAACTATTAAAAATTATTTTCGATAATTAAAATATATTTTGATGACTAACTAAACACAGCAACATAAACATGACAAATCAAAACATTATCGTGAATGTGTGTGGAAACAACGTGAATGTACGGAAATGTCTGTGCCTGTGCATAAATACAATGTGCGATCAGTGCGTCAAGAGCACTCAAACATGCATTTATTATAACGGACTCACGTGTGCTTACTGTACGACTCCTTTACGCGAATAGAAATTGTGCTTCAGTAATTTTGCGTTAATTGTATTAAATTATTTTAAAGCGTTAAGGATTGTAAAATTATGCATGCGTTAACGCGTTAATGTTGGCAGCACTAAAACAAATGTATATATTTTAAAAAATAAAAACATCTTATTTAAATAATGTATATAATTTATTTATTAAAAATTATTTATAAGATTTTTTTTTAACAAATTTTATTTAAATGATTATATAATTACACTTATCTATCATTTTATTTTATGTATATTTGTGTATGTGCATTATCAGGCAAAAGTTTAGACTCAAATGGTTCAAATTAGTGCATTTGTTCTGTAGACTGATATAAATTGTGCCTAATTTTGAATTTATCTGCAAAACTATAATTGAAGTAAAAAAATGAATAGATAAGTTGGACCAGATAGTGAAGGAAAAACAAACTGTAAAGCGTGGTAAATAGCGTCATAAAGAGATATATTTTTGACATTTTGAAAGCTAACACAATAAACTCCATTTTATTTTTTATTTTCCACTTCTTCTAGTATCTTCCTGCTGGATTTAAATCAATGTCTCTGAGTTTAGTTATGCAAACCGCTTGTGATATTCTCTCTTTCTGTCTCTCTTGTGTCAACTTGTGTTAGGCTTATTGTAATTTCCTGTCACAGTATTTTTGCCCAGCACAAATGAAACCTCCACCTCAGGGGTCATCGCAGGCTTTAAAGCAACATTTTAAAGCCCATTTTCTCGCTGTAGCTCTTCAGATGGAGCGGAGAGGGCTGGAGGGACCACCACATTACACCAGACTTTAAAAATAGGATTATGGGGGAGGTGTTAACTGACATGAGATCTAGCTTCTCTCTTTGCAGTGATCTCATTTCCTCACTCATCAGACTGTTTAATGGTGTGCATCTCTGTGTTTTAGTTGGTTTGGAGACTCAAGCTGCTTCACCAACACCCAAAGCAAATCCCAGATCCAGAAAACACCAAGACATGGACGGTAATGCAGAAGTCTTACGTTATGGTGTATATTAACATGCTAGTTATGCAACCTTCACTAATGTCAAAGCCAGGAAATGCACATTATGTGTGATTTCCTGTGCAAACTACCTTGTGTTTTCGAAAGAAATATGAATACCTGTGCATTTACATGGAATACTGTATCCCACAATGCAGTGCTCCCAAGTTGTCCATCCATTGTGAGGACTGAATTACCAGAAGCATTATCAACCATGATTTATACTACTACTACTACTAATTTATATTACATTTTGTTTTTGTATTTTTGTAAGTATTTGTTTATTTTTTTTTACATTTTATTATTTTTTATTTTATTTATTTTTACGTTTTAATAATAATAATAATAATTATTATTATTATTATATTTTATTACATTTATTTTGATTATTGTAGTTGTTATAAATAATAATTATTATTATTTAAATTATAACAACAACAACATCATCATATACATATGAATTATTTTATAATAACTTTGATTTAATATATTATATATAAATAAATAAATATATTTTAATAATAATAATAATAATAATAATTATTATTATATTTTATTACATTTATTTTGAAGTTATTTGTATTTATTTTTACATTTTATTTAATTTGTTTTATTATTATTATTAAGGCATACTGCATACTAGTCAGTGTACTACAAAGTATGCACTAAGCTGTAGCTTGAATTCTATTATGAATATGACCCTATTTGTCTGACATATCCAATCCATTGGACTGTTTTCTCTCAGGTCTTGTTGAGCTGCTGTCCCGTGCCCAGTGCAGTCGTGCGGATGACCAGCGTGGTTTACTCACCAAAGAGCAGCTGGAAATACCACAGTTTCTGCAGCTGCCAGCAGAGAACGAAGAGCAGACCTCCTGCGACCAGACACAGGAAGAGGATTGTGCCCTTTGACCAGAGAACCATTCAAGCACTATTCAAGCAACTTAAGACTCAAATCAACAAGATTTAGCTGTATGGCAGACTGGAGGAGAGAAACTCTGATAAGGTTACGGCAAGTGTGTGTATGTATGATCGAGTGAGTTGAGATTTCTTAACCTGAGAGTGATTGAGCCAGGTGTATATTTTGTATATTACAGACACTGCCATGGAGGGCTCTTAGAAATGCCACCCATCAAATAATGCAGAATTATGGGAAATTGCAAAAAAAAAAAAAAATCAAACTACATTTGCCTACTAAAACATTTGTATTTATTTTCATATCAGATTGTATTGTGTGCAATATCAAGTGTGCTCTTATTTATTAGAACATATTTGGTATGGGAACACTTTAGTATGACTTTATATCGATTTTTTTTTTTTGTTCACAGTGAGTTTTAATGTCTGATTTAAAAAGGTTTTGTGTGAGCTGGCGTGGGAAATTGCACTGTGTAGTGTGTGTAATTGTATGCAGTTTGCTTCATGTGGTGACACAATCTGATATGAAGTGAGACAAGCAAGGTCATAGTTTTTAAGGAAATAATTTATTTTGAATTTCATAAATTAAATGTCATTTCCACTCAATGTCGTTCCACAACTGACTTTTTTTTCCTTTTCAGGTCATTAATTGAAATTGTTTATGTATTATTTGGTTAGTGCTGCTCTTTTCTGTCAAATGAAAGCATATTGGACAACATTTATTTGAAATTATTATTATTTTTTTAATTTTCTGGAATTCTAAGAAAAAGTTCAGAATTGCGAGATATAAACTTCAAATTCTGACTCACAATTCTATCACACAATTCAGAATTTACATCTCGCAATTCTGGTTTTATATCTCGCAGTTGAGGAATAAAAAAGAAAGTTAATTGTGACACAATTCTGACTTTATATCACCACGTGATAAAAAAAAAAGTAATTGCGACTTTCTATCTCACAATTAAGACTTTTTTCTCAATTCTCAAAATTGTGTGATATACTGTATGCTCAGAATTCTGACTCTTGCAGTTCAGACTCTTTTTCTCGCAATTGCGAGTTTACATCTCATAGATTGGACTTTTTGCGATTTTGCGATTTTGCGAATTGCGATATCTTGCAAATCTGACTTTATATCTTGTGAGAGTCCAATTACCTAAAACAAGAGTAAACAAGCTTCCATGCTGTATTCCAGGTCTTCTCAAGGCATTAATGCTTTCATGGAATGAGAAAAGAGCAGTGTGAACCTTCAAAATGTCTCCTTTTCTCCTACAAAAGAAAGTTATACAGGTTTAGAACAGCGTGAGGGTGAGTAAATGATTGTTACATTTTCTTTAAATACATCTCTACTGTGATATTGAGTCATGTACTGTCATTTCAACTTTAGCAATGAAGTTGACTTTTTTGCTGTTTTTTCTCCCTCTATTTTGTGTAGAACGTGTCACTTCCGCTCTGATGTGATTGTCTCAGATTTGTTTTGTGTGTCTCTAAAACGGTTGATCAGGGCAGCATTAGCCTACTGTGTTGTCATTAAAACTATTAAAAATTATTTTCGATAATTAAAATATATTTTGATGACTAAAAATATAAACAGATGAAAGTTGATTGAAAATTAGAAATGTTGAACTAAATTAGAAATCTTTAACTAAAATGTTTAAGTACTAAAGTTTCTAAAACTGAAGTAAAAAAAACAATGAAAAATAACTGATTTGACAAAAGCATGACAAAATTATTCAAACTTAAAGGAAATTAAAAACTAAAAATAGATGTATGCTAATTAAAAACAGATATTAATAATGTTACCACAATGTGCTCACTTTTATTTGTTATATATCTATATAACACAGTGGGTATAGAATAGAATCACCCCTCTTTAAAATAATCACATTTTGTTGCTTTACAGCCTGAAATGAAGACGGACACAGTTGTTGTTTTATCCAGCTGTAACTCAGTGCAACTTATAACATCTGAGTGAAAGATATAACACCAAAATGTCAGAAAAAAAACAAAACAGAATCACCGAGTTGGAAAAAGGATCACCCTTCTCCTAGAAATGACTTGTAAACTCAATCATGTGTAGCTAATCACTTTCTCAATGGCACACAAAGCCATTTGATTTACAGCTGTAATCATTTTGATTAGCTCAGCATGAAAAGAGCTTTCCTGGAGCATTTCAGTCTTTGGTAGTGCAACTGAAGCAAACAATCAACTATGGGTGGCAAGCACTGTCAAAAGATCTCCGGGAACAAGTTCAGGACAGCCACAAGTCAGGAGATGGATACAAAAAAATTCAAAGTCTCTATCAATGTCTAGAAGCACAGTGAAGTCTATTAGTAAGAAGTGGAAGGTATTTGGTACAACACAGACCCTCCCTGAGGCAGATGAGACTAAAATTGAATTTTTTGGCCTCAACTCCAAACAACCTCATTGAAAATCTGTGGAATGACTTGAAAGACTGCAGTCCACAAACCCTCACCATCAAGTTTAACTGAACTTGAGCAGTTCTGCAAAGAAGAGCGGGCAAATATTGCCAAGTCTAGATGTGCAAAGTGACAGAGACAAATCCCAACAGACTAAAGGCTGTAATTAAAGCAAAAGGTGGTTCAACAAAATATTGACACAAGGTGATCCTTTTTCCAACTCAGTAATTTTTTCTTTTTTTCTGACATGTTGGTGTTATATCTTTCACTTGGATGTTATAAGTTGCACTGAGTAAATACAGCTGGACAAAACAAAACTGTGTCCGTCTTCATTTCAGGCTGCAAAGCAACAAAATGTGATTATTTTGAAGAGGGTGATTCTTTTCTATAACCACTGTTATACCACTGTTATGTGTATATATAAATATTATTTATTTATTAATTTAATTATTAATTAAAAAAAAAAAAATTTATTCTTGAATGCTTGACTTTATCCCTAGAAAGGTATACAAACATTTTGCCTCCCATTTGCTTTAATAGCAGCATCAGTGTCACTCACTGCTCTTGATTACTCGCCAAACAATTGAACATATTTCTTTTTATATATTTTTTATGTATATTTTTAATAATCCTTATTTTGACATTTTAATCAGGCACATTGATTTGAATAATGAAAAAGGCCACTTTGTCATTAAATATTGCCAAGAATGTGGTCACCTTTTGTGTATACCTTTTAGGGTTCAGTTGTTTCCAACCCTTCATCTCTCTGTCTCATCCTCCTCATTACACTCATCAGTAGTGTGTTTTTATGACTGGGCTGGTTGGTGTGTACGCTTGTCTGTGAAATGATGAATGGGCTGTGGGGTGTGTGTGTGTGAGAGAGTGAGAGAGAGAGAGAGAGAAAGGGAGGGATGGAGAGACACTGCATCGTGAAATGAGAAGGATTCACTCACTGGCTGCTCATCTTCGCAGACAGATAAGGAGAAGGGTAAGCCTTCATCTATCTCTGTTTTATCACCTTTGCATTATAATGAAACGAATAATAGTATGTTTTTTTATTGTATTTGCATAAGTATTGTGTAATGAGCTCCTGTCTTGAACATCAGTATGTGTATGTGTTATACTGGTGTATTATACTGTATGTGTTATACTGGTGTATTTGTATGCAGCAGTTGTTCCAGAATCACTAAAGGGCAAATCGACTCAAACGGCTCTCTATTCTGATTATTTGTGTTTAGTAACATGAGCTAAATGGACAAAATTAGTTTGTTTCCTGACAATCAGAGCCCTGATTCTGATGTCATGATGTTAGACAGCAAATACTTGCTCTTTAGTGTCAATGGAAGAGGATAATGTGTTTATTTCTGTCCTCCCCACTTAATGTTTTCTTTTAATAATTAATTGTGACCAACAAATGAAGGTGTTAGTGTGTTATTAAATATGTACTGCAGGTCTGACTCACAGAAATATAATCACAGCATGAGAATATGACTGACATGACTGGAACTGATGTTAAAGGGATAGTTCACCCAAAAATGAAAATTGTCATTTACTCATCCTCATGTTATTCCAAACCTGTATAAGATTCTGTCATCTGTTGAACACAATAAGAAGATATTTCGAAATATGCTGGTAACCAAACAGTTGATGGTAACAATTGACTATAGTATTATTTTCATACTATGGACGTCGGTGACGGTGACTACAGTCAACTGTTATTCAAAATATCTTCTTTTGTGTTCAATTAAGAAAGTTGTATCAGATATTTGATAGTTATATAACAGTTACTTAAATGCTTCTATAAGATGCTTTACTGTGGTAATACTATGGTATCTTTTTGTGTCCACATTTTGATGATGAGTTTTACCTATTTTTTAACATCATGCCAACTTTAATGCCTTTAGGTGACATCTAAATACAGTATTAACAAACCTTGAATTGATCGAAAGCACAAAGACTCAAATTTGGATTGGCATTTCAATGAGTCTTTAAAGAGTTAACACTGATTTCAATAAGTTTCTCAACCTTCAGAAAGATGATAGTCTCTCTCTCAGCTTTATTAAATCCATCCATCTATCCATCCATCCATCCATCCATCCATCCATCCTTCCTTCCTTCCTTCCTTCCTTCCTTCCTGTATAGTAGTAATGCAATTATATAAATAACTGTAAAATTATACAGTAATGAAATATGAGAAACATTTATATTTTCATTTACCGTTTTTAGCATGTTAGATTATTTTTTATTATAAATTTATGTAAATTATATAATTGAATACATTAATGTGTAATCATAATACAATTAAATTATAAATTTATATTTATAGTTTGTGACAAGAAATACATTTCAAGTTACGTTTTTGACTTATGTTTTTGAGATTTTGATTACTAGTATTATATAATTTGATTATAGTTTATGTAATCTTTGTAATTGCATACATATAATTTTTTGAGTTTTAGTGTATGATATTTAGAGTTTGATTAATAGGCTAATAATAATAATTTATTATTATTTTTATTATAGTATTTGTAATATTTTAGAATATACAGTTAGATTTTTTTTTTT
Organism: Sinocyclocheilus rhinocerous; assembly: GCF_001515625.1. NCBI lineage: Eukaryota > Metazoa > Chordata > Actinopteri > Cypriniformes > Cyprinidae > Sinocyclocheilus > Sinocyclocheilus rhinocerous. The sequence goes on along the minus strand of NW_015644620.1, from coordinate 78,882 downwards.
TTTTTTACATTTTATATCCTAGCAACACTCTATAGAGTGCTATAGCAACCACCTTGAACACCCTAGAAACCACAGCGGCCTCTTGAAAAGATTTCCCACAAAGTTAATGTGTCCTAGAGAGCTAAAAGGACAAAGTGTTGTGTACGGCTCACAGAACAATGTTAGATCACTCGTTAGTTATCATTCAGATATCCACTCATCTGAGCGTGCGTGCGTCGCTGTACCGCGGTCTCTCTGGCTCAGAAACGTCACCTTTAGTGTTGTTGACTCACTGGCGTGGATGAATCGATAGGAAGTGTGTCTTCCTCCTCTCGAGCCACAGAGCTCTTCATAGTGACACCAGAACATCGAGAGTTTAACCACACACTCGTGCTCGTTGCTTTCACTTTAACTTCTCACACGCACACTTTACAGTGATAATCGCTGCTCAACAGGTGGTGGATTGTGAGGGTTTAATGAATACTTGACTTGAAAATGATTATATACACACACACACACACATAAGCATTAATTCACCCTCAAGGTCTTCCAGCTACGAATTTTTGGCATGAAATGTAAAAAGCAGGTATTAGGTTCAATGTCAGAGCTGCCATTTTCCCATACAATAATTTGTACTGTCACACAAAAGTAGCATAAAAGTAGTCCATGTGTACCAAGTCTTTATACATCAACGTTACACTGTAAAACCTAACAGTGATATTCACTAAATAAAATAAGTTAATCTAACTTATATTTTTAAAAAAGTTACTTCCCTGCCTACACCAACCCTACACCTAAACCTACCCCTTACAGGAAACTTTGTGCATTTTTACTTTCTCAAAAAAACTCACTCTGTATGATTTATAAGCGTTTTGAAAAGTGGGGACATGGGGTAATGTCCTCATAAGTCACCTTCTCCTTGTAATACCTATGTCATACCCATGTCATTATACAAATTTGTGTCCTCATATGTCTCACACACACACACACACACACACACACACACACACACACATATAACTGATATAATTTTAAGTAGTTTGCTATATGCTTATGAAGATCTTATTGGTTTATACTAAAAGCTATCAGAATTTCAATAGTTTCTTAATCTCTTCCTTTAAAAATACAGACTATTATTTTACAGGCTTTACAGGGTTAACTTGTTGAACGTTGATAGTTTCTCTTTAGACACTGTAGGGCCCTCTAGTGTTAATGAGACACTACACACTTTAGCTCCATATATCGTGTATAATAACCACTTCATTCTCTTCTTTGTCTCACTGGCAGCTGCTTGGGTAGATTGGCAGATTGTGTTTGAGGAGACACTCAGTCTGAGCTCAAGGCTAAATCATGGATCAGAAGGTGAGTAAAACCTGCTGAGCTGGCAGAAAATGGCTCTTTTGCTGATGTGCTAATTTTAAAGTGCTGAATTTTTCTTGCGTGTGTGGTGTTTCTTTGCAGTCCACTTCACCCCAGAGACACACGGTGAAAAGCAGGTCGAAGTCTACAGAGGAAGTCCAGCAAGCTAAAAAGGTGGAGACAACCTCTACATCAACAAATGAATACATAATTGATAGTTGCGTAAATATAAATATAAATGCACATGTGCTTACTTCAGCTGATTGCTTTTTTTGGGGGGGAAAATCTAGTGTAGTTAACACTACAATTGGATGCTCAATGAGATTTTTGCCACTATTTTGGAAGGAAAAAAGGATTTCTAATATCAGTTCAAACAGTTCAAAGAGACTAACAAGTTACTTGAACTTTTGACATGTTTATAGCAGCTATTTGAATAATTACACATCTGGTTTGATGCCTCAGACATTTAAAGGAAACTTATTCCCTTGAGTACTGAAGATTATTAACACCAGTGCTGCAAGAATGCATGTTAATGGACCACTATGCAAGCATTATTTGAGTGAATAACTATCTTTTGATCAATGTTAGGCCTTCCACATACCCCAGAAATCACTGCCTGGATGGTCAGAGTTGGAAAAGGTGAAGGTGAGTGTTGAACTTTGTGTTTGTCATGACTGAATGTTACTATAATGATAGCAAAAAAAAAAAAAAAAAACCTGCTTAAAGAATTGAGAAATAAATGCTTCTGACTAGAAATTTTGAAAAATAAATATTTTGCATATATGCATTTGGCATAAACATTTTATAAATAAATACATTTACAAATTAAATTAAAATTTTTTTAAAATATATATTTACTTATGTTGTCAGTAAATAAAGTAAAAACTTCTAAATGACCTATTTACTTCCAATTATAAATGCCAACATAATTTTTTCCTTATTTTTTTTAAAGTGCCTAAGTTAAAATAATTCACTGTAATAATTTCTAGCAAATTAGGGCTGTGAGATCTATTTAATGTACCCTTTTTATTAAAGGCTATTTCATTGGATTGGTTTCATGATCTATCATGAACTATCTATGAAAGATTTTATATAGAACAGAAGAATTAATATATAAATATATCCAGCATGATATAAAACTGTGTGTTTATCTCTTGGTTCTGTATGTTTCAGGAAGGACCAGAAGAGAATGTCACTCCAGCATCATCCACAGAAGAGCTGAAGTGATGCTGCCATTAATCTGTGTTTCTCTCTCACACAAACACACACATAAAGATAAATGCTTGTTTTTTTTTATAAACAAGGTTTGGTCTAGTTAAAGCATTCGCTCTTCCTTTTGTTGGATGATTTTCAGTACAGCTCAACACACGCAGAAACACGAAACCCATCGACCTGCAGCACATTCAGTCTGTCTGTGCTGCATCTCTGTACACTGTACACTGACATGCTGTTTATATAAACTCAATGCTTTCACTATGAACATCAGGGCATGTGTGCTTTTACATTTAAAGAAGCTCAAGCTAAATTAGATCAGTGGTCAGTGCAATATAAAATTATAGGCTCAATGAAATTCAAATTTGGAACTTTGTGGCTTTTTAGTCTATAGCTTTGAGCTCATCCATAGTGTAGAGTACACACATTTAAAATTTACAGCTTTTTCTTGGAAGATATAAAAATGCTGATGACTTTTCTTTTTTAGGTCCATATATAAATTTGTCCAAATAAATGCTCTCTAGAAATGTATGGCCCGGTTTCACAAACGGGGCTTAGCTTAAGCCAGGACTAGGCCTTAGTTAAATTAAGATATTTAAGCAACTTTTACAAAAATGCCTTAGAAGAAAACATTACAGGTGTGTATCTTGTCACAGAACAATGACACTGACATATTTTAAGATATGTCAGAGCAAGATATTTTCAGCTTAGACAGCTCAAACATGTATTTTAGTCTGGGACTAGCTTAAGCCTTGTCTGTGAAACCGGGGGTATATTTCCTGCCTAGAAACGAGTCTCCTGACTAGAAAAGTAAATAGGATTTATTTAATTCATTTATTTATCAGCATGACTTTTATTGTCAGTATCAAGTTTTTTTTTTTTTTTATGAATAGTATCTACTTTCCTTTATTGCCTCATCATAATTGGGCAAGAAACTTTCTGCACAGCCAGTATAGTGTTGTGTAAATTTTGGCAGTCATATTAATATTTTAGATGTATGACATCATAAATCTACAGATACCCTAAAGGGACACGGTGATGGAAAAAAAATATGAGATGGAAGATTTACATTTCAGTGCTTTTGTACTGAATGCGTTTGCATTTTGCATCACAAAAGTGATAGAAAGTAAAGTTAGCAAGCGAACACAAAGTTTCTTGAGATTTTTCCCTCCCATATCAGAATGAGTGAGTTTTTTTTTTACTTAGTTTCAATAATGCCAATAAACAATTTTTTTACTCCAGGAATTTTTGTGTTCTGAAAGTTAAAGCACATTCTTTTCTAAAAAAAAACTTACTGCGGGCTTGTTTCTACAGTATATATGGGTCTAATGGGATGTTTGTCGTACACTCCAACTCTCATGTTTTTGGGCCCCTGTAAGTCAAATAGTGTTAAATGCTCATCCGTTGACTTATTTATTGGCATCAGCTGAATCACAGAGCTGACATACTGAATGAGTCAGCTGAAAATGTTGTGTAAGTGTTTATAGTATCCATGCTATAGTTTAAACGGTTTGTGATAATAAAGTTTTGACCACTCATCATTTTTTTTTTTTGACCACTCATCATGCTAAAGTTCAGTGATGAAGTGAGTGAATTTTAGAATACAGGAGTCACTCTCACAGCTGTAAACAAGATACATGAAAACTGTGTAGTCTATTTAGTGCAAGCAATTTGTGACCAAAGTAAAATTAAACTACCATCAACAAGTGATAAGATGTGTTTAAATAAGAGTTTACCCCAAAAAATGAAAATTTTCTGAAATTTATTTCCCCTCAGGTCATCAAGGATGTAGATGAGTTTGTTTCTTAAATACATTTTCTTTGGCTAAAGTTAGCATTACATAACGTGCTCACCAATGGATCCACTGCAGTGAATGGATGCCGTCCAGTGTATGGGATCTCATTGTAAGAAATACTGCTGCTGCACAAATAACATATATGAAAATAACCCCCATTTATAGCATACTTGAAATTACCCCGTAGCAGATCTATACAGGTGGAGCTGGGGAAGGTGGGGGGTTTCTGAAGCGCACTGCAACTGCTGTAGCAAGCATTAGCCAAGTATTTGAATGTTGAGTTAGAACCTGTCGGCCTGCGCCATCTAGAGTTTCATGACAGAACTTTGTATTAATCCACACAACTCCATCAATGAAGTGAAAAGCTGAGTGTTTGTAAGAAACAAATATATCATTGAGATTTTTAAACCATCGCTTCGAGCCAAAATAGTCCTCTGTCCATAATATTGCTTTCTCCAGTGAAATCTAGTCATCTCGTCTGAATGAAGAGAGAAATATGCACTGATCAAGCATCATTTACAGGCAAAAAACAGTCCAAATATGTGGGTGGATTTTGTTGTGAGAGGACAACAGGAGATGTAATTTTTCACTGGAGGAAGCGTTATTATGGATTTTGTACTTGTATTTTGACCAGAAGCAATGGTTTGAAGTTAAAATGCTTTAATGATGGATTTGTTTCTTACAACCATGCATGTTTTCACTATAATTACAAAGAAATAGCGTGTGAAATGTATGAAATTTTGAAGTAGAAATACTGAAATAGTATTTAAAAGTAAAAAAAAAAAATAACATAGTTAAAATGTACTCCAATAATCTTTGTTTTATATACAACTTCAAAAAGTAATTGACAGCGTCATTAACTAAAACGAAAACTTTCGTTACTTTGATATAAATTGTAAGAATATATTTTTAACCGATATAGTACCAAGCAACATTTCTCATTTTAATTTAGTTTAACAATGTACTAAAATAAGTAAAACTAAAACTGTAATAAAAGCTATTAAAACCTTTATAGACATTTTCAAAAAATTATTAAATAAACGTCACAATTGTAATGAAAACAGAAAATTTTAAAATATAAATTCAAAATACCCACCACGGAGATATAGAGAGACATTTCACACATATTACAATATAAAATTTTAATAATAAAGGCAGATAGCTAACATTTAAAAAGATGTGTGCATTGTGAAATGACCTTAGAGAGAGGGAAAAAAAAGAAGAATATGGACATTCTGGCATCTCACCACAAGATGTCATCACTGACCCTGCATTTGAGCCTTTGCTCATTTGACTGTCAATGATCTGACTGAACTCTGAAGGCCCATGAGTTAACAATAATCTTTGTTTTATATACAACTTCAAAAAGTAATTGACAGCGTCATTAACTAAAACGAAAACTTTCGTTACTTTGATATAAATTGTAAGAATATATTTTTAACCGATATAGTACCAAGCAACATTTCTCATTTTAATTTAGTTTAACAATGTACTAAAATAAGTAAAACTAAAACTGTAATAAAAGCTATTAAAACCTTTATAGACATTTTCAAAAAATTATTAAATAAACTTCACAATTGTAATGAAAACAGAAAATTTTAAAATATAAATTCAAAATACCCACCACGGAGATATAGAGAGACATTTCACACATATTACAATATAAAATTTTAATAATAAAGGCAGATAGCTAACATTTAAAAAGATGTGTGCATTGTGAAATGACCTTAGAGAGAGGGAAAAAAAAGAAGAATATGGACATTCTGGCATCTCACCACAAGATGTCATCACTGACCCTGCATTTGAGCCTTTACTCATTTGACTGTCAATGATCTGACTGAACTCTGAAGGCCTATGAGTTAATTAGTCAGAGAAGGTCATTATTGACACCTCATGACAGGGTTTCCCATATAAACCTCCTTTACAATGCAGACAATTTAAGAGCCCCATCAACCACTGTGGAATCAAATAAGGACCCCTAAACGGTAAGATTCAATGTGACCTTTAGGTCTATCTGTCAATGTTACTAGCTAATGAAGAATGACTTACTGCTTTTTGTATATATTAGTCAGACTGTAAATCTTATTGAACGTTTTTGTCTACTGTACTGTGCACTTACTTTCAGTCTTTCTATTTATTTATTTATTTTTGAAAATACTGTTTCAGTCTTTCTATTTAATTAATAAAAAATATCATTGTTTAGGTAACCGTAAACTAACCTCAAACTAAAACAACAAAAAAAGTTACTTGAAATAAACTTTAACTGAAATACATAAAAAAAAAAACTCAACTTATTTAAGCTATTTCTCATTTTCATTTAACATGATGTATTAAAATAACTAAAACTAAAACTGAAATAAAAATTAATACAAAAAAACTATAGAGATGACAAAACAACAACAAAATTATATTAGTAAATAAATTAGACTAAAACAGAGTGTTTAAGTATTTACTACGATCCACTATGGAGATATCGAGACAGTCACATTTCATACATATTAAAATATAAGATTATTGAACTATGTTTTACAAGAAAATACTATTGTGGTCTTTCTACTTCAACATTTCACATTTAATTACATGTTTTACGTGGTGTTTCTTTGTAATTGTGTTTTCAGTGTATATAGTGACCCCAAAACGTATTTGGACACTTTAAAATGTCTTGATTTCACTGCATTGATAACAAACAAGTGACATTTATTTGAAAGAAAGTACTCTTAGGGCTCTTGTTGTTCTGTGCACGTATTCCTGATTGAGTTCATGCAGTGTTGTGGCAGGCTTGCATTCAATAAAACCATATTAGGCTGTCAGGGTCACAATGGAGAGCCCGGTCCAGTGCTCAGAATGGCATTGCACAAGCCGTCTTGCCATTTTGTCACTTGCTGTGCTCTTGTGCTGATAAGGGTGAGATTTTAATGCTATGTGCGGCTCCATTTATACAAAAGCAGGTCAGTGTGAGAGTACAGGCTCCAAATGCAGAGCTCATTCAGTGGCACAGCTGAGAATTGAAAGGGTGTCTTTGAGTTTATCATGCATTTGCTGCAAATGTGTGGAATGTACCAGTGTTTAGGCCTTGGTTTATATTAAAACATATGTGTTGGGGCAGGGAAACTCAAAGTCTTGCCCACACATGGGCCACAATACAATGCTTTAGCTAAAATAATCAGAAAAGTCAAACACTGCATGGGTGCACTTTGTTTGTGTTCACTGTAATCTTTTCCAAATCTGTCATTGGTTAATAGTTCCAGACACATATTTTCACCCCAAACTTGCTTTGTTGGGCTAGTTGGGATGCTCAGACGTACAGAGGAATTTGTTCTGAAGTTGCCACAAAATGTTACTCCTTTCAGGGAAAAATGTGTGATACCAGCAAACGTTTAGAGCTTAAAAGTAAAAACAGACAATTTAACACAAAATGAACTGATGTATTTGCTTTGACATCTCACTGCAATTCTAAACCATTGCATCTAAATATTACAAGAAACCACCGATATATATTATATTTGTTATTGTTTTAAGCAAAAAGTCACTTCAGTTTCATTTTTTTCAGAAAAAAAAAAATTTAAAAATCCATAAACGTATCTTGATTCAAGAATGTTTAGATGGTTTAAATAATGTTTGTAACCAAACGGTCGATGGACCCCATTGGCTTTGACTATATATATCAGCAACGGTTTAGTTACAAACATTCTTCAAAATCTTTTGTGTGTGTGTTCAGCAGAAGAATGAAATTCATACTAGTTTGGAACAACTTGAGGGTGAGTAAATGATGACATAACCTACTTTTCATTTTTGGGTGAATTATCCCCATAGCTAATATGGAAGCCTGATTCCGTCACTGAATAAAAAA
>NW_015644620.1:65102-69693 GCF_001515625.1 Sinocyclocheilus rhinocerous | reverse complement strand
TATATTTATTCAGTGACCGTCTGTACACATGCATTTGTTGTGACCGCCATTTAAAGGGGTCATGAACTGCATTTTAAAATTATTTTATAATGGTCTCTGAGGTTCACTTATAATGTTAGTGTGATTTTACATAAAAAAACCCCCATCATAATTTAGAAGTAATAGGCTATTTTCTATCCTGTTTTTGAGCCTCTCTCTCTCTGCAGAACGGTCTGTTTTTATAGGCGGGGCACATTCAAGACTAGCAAGTAAAGGCCCACTGCTATGATTGGCTAACAGTTTCACTAGTTAAAATAACAGATGGACGCTGCTGTGAAAATCCATAAACGTATCTTGATTCAAGAATGTTTAGATGGTTTAAATAATGTTTGTAACCAAACGGTCGATGGACCCCATTGGCTTTGACTATATATATCAGCAACGGTTTAGTTACAAACATTCTTCAAAATCTTTTGTGTGTGTGTTCAGCAGAAGAATGAAATTCATACTAGTTTGGAACAACTTGAGGGTGAGTAAATGATGACATAACCTACTTTTCATTTTTGGGTGAATTATCCCCATAGCTAATATGGAAGCCTGATTCCGTCACTGAATAAAAAAAGAAAAAAAAAAAGGTAAATGCGACTTTTTATCTTACAATTCTGACTTTTTTTTCTTGAAACTGTGAGTTTATAGCTTGCAATTTTGACTTTTCTCAGAATTCTGAGATATAAACTCGCAATTGCAAGTTATAAAGTCCAGTACTGAGGGAAAAAATTCTTTTTTCTCAGAATTGCTAGTTTATATCTGACAATTCTGACCCAGAATTGGGTTTATATCTCACAATTCTAACTTTATAATTCGCAATTGCTTGTTATAAAGTCAGAATTGCGAGATATAAACTCAATTTTGAGTAAAAAAGTCAGATTTGCCAGTTTATATTTATTCGGTGACCGTCTGTACACGTGCATTTGTTGCGACCGCCATTTAAAGGGGTCATGAACTGCATTTTAAAATTATTTTATAATGGTCTCTGAGGTTCACTTATAATGTTAGTGTGATTTTACATAAAAAAACCCCCATCATAATTTAGAAGTAATAGGCTATTTTCTATCCTGTTTTTGAGCCTCTCTCTCTCTGCAGAACGGTCTGTTTTTATAGGCGGGGCACATTCAAGACTAGCAAGTAAAGGCCCACTGCTATGATTGGCTAACAGTTTCACTAGTTAAAATAACAGATGGACGCTGCTGTGATGTACTCTGAAAACAACATGGGTCATTTGGGTTAAAAACTTATAAAAACTCAGTTTATATCAAACGGTCTTGAGCAGACAATGCAATAGTGGTAAAAGCATGTTTACACAATTATGTGGAAATTTACCATAAATTTTGGAAATATTCCAAGTTGGAAACTTAACAGGAATTTATGGGAATTAATTGGAAATTTGGGGAAATTTATAGAAACTGTCTCATATACAAACATAAATATAACAATTTTATTTGGTCATAAGCTGACATGCATGCAAACTAATACAAATTTTAAAAATGACATTTTTGGATTTTTTAAAAACCTGTGATACTTTTTTTCAGGATTAATAGATGAATAAGAACTTAAAAAGAACAGGGTTTATTCAAAATAGAAATCTTTTCTAACAATATAAATCTTTACTATCACTTTTTATCAATTTAACACATCCTTGCTAAATAAAAGTATTAATTTAATAATAAAAAAAAGAAATTACTTTTTTCCCCTTTTTTTTTAAAGAAAAAAAAATTACTGACCCCAAACTTTTGAATGGTAGTGTATTGTTAAAAAATATTTCTATTTTAAATAAATGATGTTCTTTTTAAAGTTTTATTCATCAAAGAATCCTGAAAAAAGTTTCACGTTATATAAAAAAAAATATTAAGCAGCACAACTGTTTTCCAAAATTGATAATAAATCCGCATATTAGTATGATTTCTGAAGGATCATGTGACACTGAAGACTGGAGTAATGACTGATGAAAATTCAGTTTTGCATCACATAAATGTATATTTTAAAGTACATTAAAACAGAAGACCATTATTGTAAATTGTAATAATTACTATTTTGTTCTGTATTTTTTTTATCAAATAAATGCAGGCTTGATGAGTGTAAGAGATTTCTTTTAAAAAATCTAATTTTTAGACAGTTTTTTTTAATTTTTTTTATCTCCTCACCTTTTGTTTGCTCAGTCAGTGTATTTCTTTTTACAATGGTATAATTTTGTTGCGCAATAGCTTACACAGAGCACAAGAAAGTTTTAAATATAAATGTATGTAATATTTATGTAATTTACCTGAATACTCACCAAGATGGACATTTTGACATCATTTTGTGTTCAGGATTCAAGAAATTATCTGTGCATGTTATGGAGGAATGCACAGTGCATGTAGGGGATGTGTCCTCAATAGCCCTGCAGTAAGTGTGTGTGCATGCAATTGTGGAATTCAGGGTAGAAATTCAACTGAACCCATTGTTATAAAAACTGCTTTGTTATTAGATTTATTTTATTTTTTTACATTTTTGAGCTAAATCTCAAAATTGTGCTATGGTGTGACTGTCTCAAGGATGTTCAATAAATTACAACTTTTATAAATTAAAAAGAAAAGCATACAATTGTTAATAAAAACCTCAGGCATAATTTTACAAGTGTCTATTTTAGTAATTGGCAATCATTTTTCCATCCATTTATAAAGCACATATGTGATGGCAAGGAACTTATGATAAAATCATTTCATGCGTTTGAGTCTCTGGTTGCATTTTATCAAAATCTGTAGTTCTTTTATGAGTTTTATATTATTGCAGTTCTACGATACTACGTGACAATGTGAGAAAATTGTATAAACCACTTTTAGAGTTATGGGTTGTAAAGAGGTTTCAATTCTGTCACTCATAGACATGAAGAATCAGCATGTGAATCTCAGCAATGGTGACAAAATATTCTGATAATTTTGATATGATTTTTGAACATCACAAAACAGGGCAGTAAAAAGTCACAACAAAAATAAAAGCAAATAGTAAGAATAAAAGAAAATACTAAGCAATACAATGCAGCTGCATGATTTATTCATGTCGCAATGCATGCTGGCAGCCATGGATGAGTTATGATTGGTGCACCATTGTTGAGAAAAAGTGCTATATGGCACCTCTTATGGTTCTACATGGCACCATTTGACAAAGCTGCTATATAGCACCTGTAAAAATAGGTGCTGAATAGCACTAAAAGTGGTTCCCCTATGATTACGAGCCAAAGAACCGCTTTTAGTGCTATATAGCACCATTTTTTTTTAGAGTGTAGGTATGGGCCCCTTTTGAACATCTGCTTAGGGCCCCCAAAACACTAGGGCCGGCCCTGGTGGAAATACAAACGAATACAGAATAACCCGAGCGCAGCGCTGAAAAGGGGCGGAGGCACATAAGAGGGCATGGGAAAGAAGCAGAAGCTATTTGCCACCAAGGTAAAATAAAACTTTCATACAGTGCCTTTAACTAAAACCCAGATTAAATGTGTGTTCCTCCACAGAGAGCCACGAACAGAAGAAGTGGCACCTGTCGATGTTGCGTCCACTGAACAACAACATAATCTGTCATTCACCTTAATTGCTCTGACATTCAAGAGCTCCTGCTTTCAGAAACGCATTAGTATGTGGTCCTGAGAGCTCTTTCCAGACAGACTGCGTGTTCGACAGTAACCTTGACATAAAAAGCACATTTACCTATTATTAAAATAGAGAACCTGTGAAACAAAGCTGATGGCTGTGGAGGCATTCAGATGGGAACGCTGCCGTGAGGGACCACAAATGTGTTGTCATCTTCACTACCTTGACAAGCATTCACTTATTTGAAAGATCGTCAGGAAAAAGCTATTAAGAAATAAATTAAGTAGACATTAATGGATCTGAAATAGCAGCAGGTTATTCATTTTTATGTTTGAACAAATACAAGAGTTGTTCACCCAAAGCGAATTTTTATTAAACCCAAATAATTTGTATTATGTATTCACCCTCCTGTTGTTCCAAATCTGTATGCTATAGAAGACTATTTTCATTTGCAAATGAATTTAAACATGCAAATCCTCTTTGTTGTAACTGTAACCTTCAAATGGAAAAAACTGAACACCTTCTAGTTAAAGATCAATGTCCAACAAATGGAAATGGTCATGAAATATATTTTGATCTCTACACAGACTGCAACATGCCCTCACAACCAATCAGAATCACCACTGCAGAGCAAACAATCAGCTTCAATGGTAAGATGTCAGAAACATTTAGACATTTATTTTCAAGTTAAATTGTCAGGTTTTCAATAATGTTTATTAAGCAGCAAATCAGCATATTAAAATTATTTCTGACACTGAAGACTGGAGTAATGGTGCTGAAAATTCAGCTTTGCATCACAGTAATAAATTTATAATATAAAAATAGAAAACAGTTATTTTAAATTTCAATAATTATTTTCAGTTATTTCAGTTACTGGATGCATTAAATTAATACATTAAATACAGCCTTTGTGAGCAGAAGAGACTTAAAAAATCGTATATATATATATATATATATATATGTGTGTGTGTGTGTGTGTGTGTGCATGT
>NW_015644620.1:63334-64885 GCF_001515625.1 Sinocyclocheilus rhinocerous | reverse complement strand
TGAATAAAAGTATTAATTTCTTTCAAAAGATATATATATATATATATACTGACCCCAAACCTCAAAGTATCTATAGGCAAATGTAATATATGTACATGTATTAAATTTCCATATATTAAATATATCTTCATATGAAGTAAAACGTACATGAAACCTATATATTCAAAATTTTACAATTTCATATATTAACAAATGTGTATGTTTATGTGTAATACATATTGTGACTTGTCATGTACATGTAAATCCATCCTAAAATCTGTCAATACATAAATTTACAAGATAGACATGCTGACAAATTTAAAAAAAATTTGTCAGGGTCTGGCGTCTGGTGTTCTCCCTCTCACCACCAGAGGTCGCCACTTCCCATCCTCCCGGACTCCGTTACCTTGACTCCACACACCTGTGCACACACTCACTCACACACAGCTGTTGCCCATCCTGAGGGCTATTTATACGCCTTCCCCACGCCTCTCTGGGCGGATTATTAGTTGTTGTACCGTGACTGATGCAAGCTCTAAGTGGCCGTATTGTGTCAGATTCCGTTTTCTGTTCTGAGCCTGTGGTCAGATTCTAAGCTCTGTTTGTGTTTCTGTTTTGGTGTTTACTTTGTTTTTCCCTGCAGTTAATAAAAACCTGCATTTGGACCCAGACCCTTGTTTACACGGTGTGTTTCTGTACCGCGCCGTGACAAAATTACAAAACCATATATAAACATACAGATATTTTGTGTATGTTTTTTTAGTGAAGTTGAATATGTAAAGAAAAATATTGTTGACATACATATAATATTGCTACATATAATACCATATAAAAATGATCATATGGACATTGTTAGTATATGTGCATACTGTATACAAATTCATATCTTCGTCTACTAATGTACGTTTGCGAAAATTATATACCACCTGATAGGTGACATACTGTATATGTCAATATCACTCCTAATATAGAGCATTATATGTCATATATTACATTTCTGTATGGGCATACACACATATCACATGTCAGGCCCCCATAAAATATTTGGACACTTAAGTCACACTTAAAATGTCACCATGTTGTTGCATTATATTACAAAAAAATTAGACCAAGTGGCATTTATTTTAAAGAAAAACAGCAGAAGCGCACTTTACAATAAAACATTTCACTAAAAGAAGTTTGTTGGGTTATTATGATGAAAGAATAGATGTGTTTAAGTGTTCAAGTTGTTTTTGGGGCCACTCTATAGAATAAAGCATAAGTGACTTAATACTTATGCTTTATTTCTTCTTTAATTGTTTTTTCTTTCTGACCCAGCTGGGGGTCACGACCCCAGAAATAACAGCACAGTTCTGGACCTGGTGAGCAGCTGCCATGACCAGACCTCCAACACTGATGCTGACCATCCTTCATCCAATCCCTGGGAAACGGGACAACTTCCCAAAGTCCACTGTGTGTCTAAGTCAAATGTTCTGTATGAATTTTGCAGGACTTTTTAGGCTTTTGCATTCCGGAATGCTTATTTTTAACTCTACAAAGTAACAATGTTAATAAATCAGCTCACATGCACAT
>NW_015644620.1:56479-63196 GCF_001515625.1 Sinocyclocheilus rhinocerous | reverse complement strand
TGAATAAAAGTATTAATTTCTTTCAAAAGATATATATATATATATATACTGACCCCAAACCTCAAAGTATCTATAGGCAAATGTAATATATGTACATGTATTAAATTTCCATATATTAAATATATCTTCATATGAAGTAAAACGTACATGAAACCTATATATTCAAAATTTTACAATTTCATATATTAACAAATGTGTATGTTTATGTGTAATACATATTGTGACTTGTCATGTACATGTAAATCCATCCTAAAATCTGTCAATACATAAATTTACAAGATAGACATGCTGACAAATTTAAAAAAAATTTGTCAGGGTCTGGCGTCTGGTGTTCTCCCTCTCACCACCAGAGGTCGCCACTTCCCATCCTCCCGGACTCCGTTACCTTGACTCCACACACCTGTGCACACACTCACTCACACACAGCTGTTGCCCATCCTGAGGGCTATTTATACGCCTTCCCCACGCCTCTCTGGGCGGATTATTAGTTGTTGTACTAATTGTTGTATCGTGGACTGATGCAAGCCAGAAGTGGCCGTATTGCATCAGATTCCTGTTTCTGGTTCAAGCCTGGGTGTCAGAGTCTTAGCTCTGTTTGTTTTCTGTTTTGGTGTTTACTTTGTTTTCCCCTGCTGTTAAATAAAACCTGCATTTGGACCCAGACCCTTGTTTACACGGTGTGTTTCTGTACCGCGCCGTGACAAAATTACAAAACCATATATAAACATACAGATATTTTGTGTATGTTTTTTTAGTGAAGTTGAATATGTAAAGAAAAATATTGTTGACATACATATAATATTGCTACATATAATACCATATAAAAATGATCATATGGACATTGTTAGTATATGTGCATACTGTATACAAATTCATATCTTCGTCTACTAATGTACGTTTGCGAAAATTATATATCACCTGATAGGTGACATACTGTATATGTCAATATCACTCCTAATATAGAGCATTATATGTCATATATTACATTTCTGTATGGGCATACACACATATCACATGTCAGGCCCCCATAAAATATTTGGACACTTAAGTCACACTTAAAATGTCACCATGTTGTTGCATTATATTACAAAAAAATTAGACCAAGTGGCATTTATTTTAAAGAAAAACAGCAGAAGCGCACTTTACAATAAAACATTTCACTAAAAGAAGTTTGTTGGGTTATTATGATGAAAGAATAGATGTGTTTAAGTGTTCAAGTTGTTTTTGGGGCCACTCTATAGAATAAAGCATAAGTGACTTAATACTTATGCTTTATTTCTTCTTTAATTGTTTTTTCTTTCTGACCCAGCTGGGGGTCACGACCCCAGAAATAACAGCACAGTTCTGGACCTGGTGAGCAGCTGCCATGACCAGACCTCCAACACTGATGCTGACCATCCTTCATCCAATCCCTGGGAAACGGGACAACTTCCCAAAGTCCACTGTGTGTCTAAGTCAAATGTTCTGTATGAATTTTGCAGGACTTTTTAGGCTTTTGCATTCCGGAATGCTTATTTTTAACTCTACAAAGTAACAATGTTAATAAATCAGCTCACATGCACATTGATAACATTGAGACAGGAACATTGTGTAGCTGAAAATGTATTAGATTATATCTGAAGAGGTTTGCTCTCCTCTGGTAGTGCCCACAAAGACCAGCGAGGACAGACGTGGAGAAATGTCTTCACAGTTCATTAGTTTACTGAGGATTCCTCTCCTCTTGCTCTTGCTCTGTGGGTTTGTGTGTACACTGGATGTACTGAGCTCTGCTTTTCAGCTGGCTGGAGGTAATTATTCATCCTTAATGGTCCTTTACTCCACTTTTTGCATCTGTTAACCACATCTGTTCTTCTAGCACATTGGCATTTTACTTGCTTTAAAGTTTTCTTTCAAATCTTCAGCCTTTTTTTTTTGTTACTTTCACACTTTATTGTCATGACAAGTAAGCACATTTCCCAGACAAATTCCAAATTTCTCTTCTTTTTCTTTTATTTTTGGGGTCAAATGTGATTTGTTTTCATGAAAAATTAAAAAATCTTACCGATTGAGCCATGACATGTCAATTCAAAATATTTATTTATTGTAGACAAAACATGTCTTTTTAGTAAATATATTGTTTGTTTTTATTTCATATCATAGAATATATCATATATATTTACTTGATTGTTTTCTTTTACCTTTCAGCCTTTTTTGCACTCTTTTTCTTTTATTTTGGGGTCAAATGTGATTTGTTTTCATGCAGTTCACAATTTTTTAGTTATTAAAGCTCCTATGTAATCTTTTAAATATTATTAATTAGCTGCTTCTCCGTGAAGAGGGTTGTTTGTCATATTTCGAAGACCTTAACTGTTTTACTGTACATGTGAAGAAATGCTGTGTTCTCAAGGTTGCGATCATTGGTTAGGCATTAAAATTTAGTTAATCAATTCTAAACGTATGTTTATGACAAGGAAGAAGTGGCTTTGCATGTTTAACATCAGCATTCAGCGCTGTGGTACGTCATCTGCACAAAAGCAAACCATAACGTGCTGTTAAAGGGTCAGTTCACCTAAAAATATTTTTTTTAATTATTCATGTCATTCCTTGTCAAACCTATTCAAATAACTTTTTCTGTGGAACACAAAAAATGTTGTTCATTAGAACATTCATGTTTTGTTCTTTCCTATAAAGTGAAAGTGAATAGCGACAGATGGGAAAAAAAAATTTAATCCAAATAATCAACAGTACCTGTCCCTATACAGTTTCATTGTGTGTAACATTTGTGTTCCAAATAAGAAACAGAGTCATGTTGGTTTGCAATGACATGAGGGTGAGTAAATGTTCTTTTTTGGGTGGACTGGTCAATTTAAGATTTTGACATCAAACCCAGTTCACTAAAGAGAATCAAATGTTTCAAATGTTTTGCTGTTTTGTCAGGCAAAGTGGCTGGAGACATTTTCTAGGACAATGCCATCCTATCCAAACCCGTAGCAGGACTTATGGTGGGGATTCTGGTCACGGTTCTGGTCCAGAGCTCCAGTACTTCCACATCCATTATAGTCAGCTTGGTCTCATCTGGATGTAAGAAACACAACTCATTTTTAGTACAGTCAGATTTCTAGACTAAACCAATAACCTCAGATTAATATCCTCTCCTTATGTCTGTCAATTGATTACATTTAATTAATTGAAGTGCACTACTGTTCAAAATTTTGGGGTTGGTAACTTTAAAAAAAAAAAGAAATTATAATTGTTATTGATCAAGTATGCGTTAAATTGATCAAAAGTCACAGTAAAGACATTAATAATGCTAAAAAGATTCCTGTTTTTAAATAAAGGCTGATCTTTTGGACTTTCTATTCATCAAAGAATCCTGAAAAATGTATTACGGTTTCTGCAAAATCATTATGCAGCACAACTGTTTTAAACATTAATAATCAGAAATGTTTCTTGAGCAGCAAATCAGCATATTAGAATGATTTCTGAAGGATCATGTGACACTGAAGAGTAATGATGCTGAAAATTCAGCTTTGCATCACAGGAATAAATTATACTTTCAAATATATTCAAATACAAAAGCAGTTGTTTTAAATTATAATATGTCAAAATATTACTGTTTTTACTACATTTTTGATCAAATAAATGCATGCTTGGGGAGCATAAGCATTTATTTAATGCATACATACTGTAAACCCATCACTGGCCTACAGTCAGTCTAAGGTTGAAATACAGCATTGGTTGTTTTAACAGTTGGTATATGTACTTGTGCAGACAGACGTAAAATAAGGACATGTTGTGTTCGAAGGCCATTAAATCTGGGCACATTGCCTTTGAGGGCAGCTTTATTTTAAAAACCCTTTTGACAGTAGTTTAACTTTTTATCTGATCCAAAATGTCACGACATCCAAAGTTCCATTTAAGTTGTCCGTTAACAAAACAGCTGCGACTCGTGGCTTTATTCACCGTGATCATCTGTAAAACTGTCGTGACTTGCAGATACTTTGCTCTTTTGCAAAACTTGGCCCTGAATGATGCAACCATGTCCTTTTTTATTCCAAATTATTTCCAGAAAGCCTTATCTCTACATGTTGTTCCCGCTTTAATCAAGTGGCATCTCTCACGGATGAGCTAATTAGTTTGTGCATATGCAGCGGTGGCCTCAGAGTCTGAGAAGCTTGTGAAGTGTGACTATCAGAGCTCATTCCAACTAAACATCAGAGTTCAGGTGGAATCACAACAGATGCGACAATTTAATTAGGAAGTTTTGTTTGGGTTAATGAGCTTATGTTTGACACAATAAAGGGTTTTAATATATAGATGCTACTATGGGGTCCAAAAGCCTGAGACTTTCACATTTGTGACTTTCACCATGTCAGTTTTTCAGTGCAACTTTTTTTTACTCAAATTGTTATGCTGATAGTAAATAGTTCACCCAAAAAATGCCATCCAAGGTGTTTCTTCATGGAAACAGATTTGGAGAAATGTAGCATTACATCACTTGCTCACCAGTGGATCCTCTGCAGTGAATGGGTGCCGTCAGAATGAGAGTCCATACAGCTGATAAAAACATCACAATAATCTACAAGTAATCCACACCACTCCAGTACAACAACCTTGTGAAGCCAAACGTTGTCTTTGTACGAAACAAACCCAGCATTAAGACATTTTGACCAAATTTCAAACAATTGCTTCTGGCTAATATATGAGCGCTTTATCCAAAATATTGCTTTCTGTGAAAAAGTAGTCTCGTTTAAATCAGGGGAGAGATCATAGTGCACAGATCAAGCAGTGAAAACAGTCCAAAACTGTTCTAAATAAATATGTTGGTGGATTTTGATGTGGGAGGACAACACAGGATGGACTCTTTCACTGGAGGAAGCATTATTATGTATTATGGTCTTGTATATTTAGCAAGCAATTGTTTAAAGTTTAAACATCTTAATGATGGCTTCGGGTTTTTTTTTTTACAAACACACAGCTTTTCACTTCACAAGATGTTAATTGATGGACTGTAGTAATGTGGATTACTTGTAGATTATTGTGATGTTTTTTATCAGCTGTTTGGACTCTCATTCTGATGGCACCCATTCACTGCAGAGGATCCGTTGGTGAGCAAGTGATGTAATGCTACATTTCTCCAAATCTGTTCTGGTGAAGAAACTAACTCATCTACATCTTGCATGGCCTGAGGGTTAATATACATTTTCAGCACATTTTCTCTGAGTAAATACATTTAAAGCAGATGGATGTCAGGAGTGTGTGTGCGTTCATTCACGTGAAGCTCTGTGGGCCTTCAGGTAAAACACGAGCCATGTTTCACTCCAGCTGTAAACCCCAGCAGCGTAAGGGACAGTAATTACTGCAATTACTGATGCTAAACTACCCATTCATAGTATCTGAATGGAAACTTGACTTGATTCTAATGCTGATTTAAGAAACAAATGAAAAAGAAATGATGATCTGCCGTCATAGAACAAAGGAGATGGACGATATTTAATGCTAAAGCAAAAGCAAGCATCACTACTGCTATTGCTCAAGCTTTATGATTTATGTGATGTACGTGTGTGTAGTGCTTGAAGTGAAGTCTGCCGTCCCATCATTATGGGCTCCAACATCGGCACGTCTGTCACCAACACCATTGTTGCCCTGATGCAGGCAGGAGAGAGGAACGAGTTTAAACGGTACCTAATGATTTTCACCATCACCTTTTTCATCAGTATTTAATCAAACTGGCATGCAACCATGCTGATCACTTAAAGTATCCATTAGTTTATTAGCAAAACGCATTCTAAATTTTCCCCATTTACATTGTCAATGCATGTTCTACATCTTTTTGTGAATAATTTATCAGTGAATATTTTTCCAAAGAAAACTATTTTGTTTTTCTAATGTTATCAAAATGCAGTAACTTTCATTGAAATGACTTGTCACCTAAATTGTTATGCAATATTCAAGTATTTTCTTCCACGGTATTTTTGTTTTGTTTACATGAGAAGCAAAATTACTTAAGGTATTAAGTCTTGTTTTCCGAAAAAAATTATTAAAATTAAGTGAGTTTATACTTAAAATGGGGGGAAAAATCTGCAGATGGGGTCAGAAAAATAACCTTAAATCAAAGGGAAATTAGTTTTATTTTTCTGACTCCACTGATAGATATTTGTTCTTTTTTAAGCATAAAGTCACTTAATTATAAGTTTTTCTAAAAACTAGTCTTTATATATTGTGTAATTTTGCTTATCTATTTATTTACTTTTATTTAATGAATTAATACAATTATTATTATTATTATTATTAATAATACATTAAAATTAGTTTTGTTATCCGCTGACCTCCTGTCCTCTTGTTCTCTCATGGCGTCTTGCCCTATTTTTTATTTCTGTCTTTATTTTTACTTTCTTATTTATTTTCATTCATTCATTCATTTTTATTTATTTATTTATTTTCTATTTATTTACTTTTTGTTTAATTATTTTTATTTCTTTTTATTAATGTAAGTTTTTTCATTTTAATTATTTAATTATTTTTATTTTACTTGCAAAAAAATAAAAAAATAAAATAAAAATCTGCTGGCCTCCTGCCCACTTGTTCTCTCATGGTGTCTTGCCCTATTTTTATTTTTATCTTCCTTAATTTGTATAGTTTTAATCTGTTTGTATTCTTTGTTATTTGTATGCTATTTATTCATTTATTGATTGACTATTAATTAAATTTTTATTTTTTCTTTTTTTTTTTTTTTTT
>NW_015644620.1:47271-56174 GCF_001515625.1 Sinocyclocheilus rhinocerous | reverse complement strand
ACTTGTATATCATTGCTCTTTTGTTGATTTTGATTGCTTTTATTGTCCTCATTTGTAAGTTGCTTTGGATAAAAGCGTCTGCTAAATGACTAAATGTAAATGTTGGCTATCTTAAAAATTTAATTAATTTCATGTTTTACTGCATTTTAACACAAAATTGGGCTCATCAAGTGTTATTTTTGTATCATTGATATACTATTATAGTTTTGTTAGCTTTTTGAATTAGATTTTTTGTAAAAAATATTTTCTGTTTTCATTTTAATTATTTAATTTTTTTTTTTTTTTTTTAATTAAATTTTTTTTTTTTTTTTTTTTTTTTTTTTTTTTTTACATGCAAAAAAAACAACAACAAAAAATAATCCACTGACCTCCTGTCCTCTTGTTCTCTCATGGAGTCTCGCCCTATTTTTATTTCTGTCTTTCTTCATTTGTATTATATTTATCTGTTTGTATTTGTATTCATTTACTTTTTATGTATTTAATTATTATTTTTTGTTTCTTTTTATAAACATTTTTCCTTCTATACATTTAATTATTATTATTATAATTTTTTAATCTATAGTGATCACGTGTATTTATTTATTTTTTTTCCGCCCTCGTTTTCAAGGGCGTTTGCTGGGGCGACGATCCATGACTGTTTTAACTGGCTGTCTGTGCTGGTGCTGCTGCCGGTTGAGGTGGCGTCCGGTCTGGTGAGTTACCTGGCCAGAGTCACTGTCAGCAGCTTTCAGCTGCACAGCGGAGAGGAAGCACCTGAACTGCTGAAGACGCTCACTGAACCCTTCACCAAACTCATCATACAGGTGTGTGTGTGCATGCAATATGTTTTTAGACTCGCTCATGTTTCTTTGAGTGTAGAGATATGCTGAATATTTTGTGTCAGGCTGTAATTTCTGTCAGTACTCGCCTACAGTGACACAGAGAGTCTGATACTGACTGTGGCGTGGACTGACTTCTGATACTGACTGATCAGCTGTGTCTCTCTCTTCTAGCTGGATAAATCAGTAATAACGGGCATTGCTCTAGGCGACGAGTCCATGAGGAATCACAGCCTCGTGAAAGTCTGGTGCAAGTCTAGCATCTTTGTGGTAACTTTCTCCTGACATTTTTCATGATCCTAATCTGTACACCTCACAAATTTACCCATGAACTTTTACCTATAAATTTTCCCATTAATCTGGAGGTTCTTTTTCTTCTCTATGAAAAAGATAATGAAATTTAGCTTTAATTAGTTGTTTTCAAGTAAGTTAGTAAGTGAATAAAAATAAATACTTACTATAATAATATTATAAATAAAAATACAAAATGAAAGAGACAAAAGAAATATTTTATAAATAATAACTATAACTACTTTAACAATAATATAAATTATAATATAAAATACAGAATGTATTGTGTAATTTTCATGACCTTTAAACACGTTCTCATTAAAAAAAAAATGTATTCAGATTTTTTATTCAAATTCTCATTATTGTAACTCGTCAAAATGGTTTACTTCTGTGTGTGTTTTTGTTGCTGTTAATTGAATTGAATTTTATTTTATTTTCAATATACTCATTATTAGAATACAGCAGTTGTTGTTTTGTGTTTAATAAATCACCATGAAATACAAAAAAAAAATGTTTTAATGCTTCACAATTTAAATAATATTTTAAGTAAGATTTTAAATAATATACAATTTTGGGGGATAATGTGTTTAACAGTCATGAAATATCAAAATTAAGAAAAATAAGCTTTATTTCCTGAAAAAAAGAAGAAGTAATTTCTCATTTATTTATTTTTTTAATAGTTTTGGGGTGAAATGAGACCTGGACATGTTTCTGACAGGGTTTGTGAGCTTCACCCTCATGCATTTTGCACTAGACTAAATTTATTTAGTAGTCAGTACAACACTTGATGAGTAAACTTTTCCTGGTCAAGTTGTGTTTGGATAGGTTTTTCAGACGCTTACAGACTATTGAGAAAACACATCTCCTCTCCAGATGATCTGCTGTCAGTCATTCTGCCACTTGTCTTCCGCTCTACACTATCTTGTCACAGTTCACAAGACTGTGTCACCTTCTCATGTTTATCCACTCCAACCGACCATATTTCACAAGAAAATGCTTAGTCTTTTCTGTTCTGCAGTAGTTTTCAGGTAAATATTGCTCTTTCTCCCTCTCCAGTCCCCCGCACAGAACTGCTCCACTCAACTACATTGTGGGAAGGACAGTGATCTCACCTGGATCACACAGAATATCACCTCACAGATCAACACAGAGAAATGTGTGTGATTTCAGTGTAATTTAAAATTGAAATGTCTAATTTCTCCTGTCCAGGATTACTCTAACCCTACCCCTAAACCTACCACTCACACAAAACTACTGGCAGTTTTTCAAAAAATTGTCACACTTCAAAAAAATCACTGTTTAGTATGTTTTTAAGCCTTTTGGTTTATGAGGACACAGGAAGTGTACACCTCATTAACAATGTTTATGTTGTAATACCCATGTCATTAGACACATTTATGTCCCCATAAACCAAGCGCACACACACCAAGGGGATAGAAAAAGAGAAAATACAGTTTGTGCAGTATAAAAAAACCATTGCGTCTATGGGGAGTCCTCTTAAATCTCATATATAAGTGTGTGTGTGTGTGTGTGTGTGTGTGTGTTTGTGTTTGTGAAAAAAATATATATATATGTGTGTGTGTGTGTGTATACACATACAAACTATATCTATTTATTTGTATTTATATTTTTTTATTTCATTTTTATTTGTATTTTTATTTATTTATATCTATTTATTTACCTTCTATCTCTTTATTATCAATTTCCTTTTATTTGTATTACTTTTTTGTTAATTATTTTTGTATTCATTATTTGTATTTTTATTTATTTATACCTATTTATTTACTTACTTTCTATCTATTTATTTTTTTTTAATAATTTTATTTTATCTTTTTTTTGCATTTTATGTACTTTTTGTGTAATCTATTTTTTCTTTCTTTGTTATTTTTATTTATTTGTATTTTGTTTTTATTCATTCTTTTAATTTTCTATCTATCTATCTATCTATCTATCTCTAGCTTTATTATTTTCTTTATTTTTTATTTCTATGTATTCCTTTTCTATGTGTATTTGTATTTATGTACTTTCTATTTAATTCTTCATTTATTTATTTATTTGTATTCAGAAAAAAGCAGTCATTAATATTTGGTATTTAGTCATTTATCATGAACTACTGACCTTTTGGGTAACTTTGCTTTTGCATGTCCTGATCCCCCTTAATTTGAATGCTTCTGTGTCCATTAATACCTATATTTTGTCTTCATTTTTCACTCTCGTTCCTCCAGGCCAGCATCTGTTTGTGGACTCGGGTTTGTCTGACCTGGCGCTGGGGCTCATTCTGTTAGCCAGCTCTCTGATGGTGCTGTGCACCTGCCTGCTGCTGATCGTCAAAGTGCTGAACTCTCTCCTCAAAGGTCAAGTTGCAAAGGTCATCGAAGGGGTCATCAACACAGGTGAGCAGCCGCAGGGCTGGAGGAGGTAGAGCCAGAGAATGACAAGTCTTACTGTAGTATTTTCAATAGGGGCTACTGTAGGGTCTAACGGTATATGTATCTTTTAGTCTACACTGCTTCAGTTCATGTGTGAGTAAAACTTCACTAGATATTATACAGTGTGATTTCCTATCCAATAATCGCAAATAAGCTTTGTTATTAGTTACTTTCGATAAGAAACAAAGCTTTATCTTTCAAATTCTGTTCATTTTTTCAGGAAATTGAAACAATAAATTCCGTTTTGACAGATCACTGTATAAGTGATATTAAACAAAACCTCACATAGAATTAAATTTACGTAATATTATATTTACCTAAGGCAACTCATTTAGTGTCCATAGCTCGTTTGTTTGCAAGAGAAATAAAGTGTAGAGAAGAGCATTTCCGTAATATATATGCACTATATTAGCATATTCATTAGATTTTACTTAACCTGTTAGTGATGTATTAATTATTAAATGTTTGTTTAACTATATCTCTTAGGAAAACAATTTATAACAGCCACTGTCTAAATGATTATATTTCAACAACAAATTGGAGTAAAAACATAATTTTATAATTGGCTTTAAAAGTTAATGTAAAAACTACCTTATGTGCAATTTATGTATTTGCATACAATTTTGTTGATTATTATATCTAAAAATAAATAGCAATTGAATAGCAACTGTTGTTAAATGGACTTTTTAATATTATAGTGATAATATAGTTTACAGCATTAGCTGATATAGATTTTTTTATTTTTAAAAATGTAATTATTAATCCATTTATTTAAAGACAGAGCCACAGTTTGTTCAGCAAACCACCGTTTAATAAAAAAGAAAAAAGAAGCAATTTTATGTTTAGTTTTGCCCCCTGCTGTACCGTAAACTTACTGAACCCTGACTTCAAAACCAAGGTACGTATATCGAATCATCATTTTTGTGCACAGTTACACCCCTATTCATTTGTAATTTTTGTTTTGTATAGGCACACAGTTCTATATTCTTACTGAGGACCATGTGATATTTTAGTTTTTCTTTTTTAATAAATCTGCAAAAATGTCAACAATTCTGTGTTTTTCTGTCAATATGGGGTGCTGTGTGTACATTAATGAGGAAAAAAAATTAACTTAAATGATTTTAGCAAATGGCTGCAATATAACAAAGAGTGAAAAATTTAAGGGGGTCTGAATACTTTCCGTACCCACTGTAGATTTTCCGTACCCTCTTGGCTGGCTGTCAGGATATCTGGCCATGTTGATGGGAGCAGGAATGACCTTTATCATCCAGAGCAGCTCTGTTTTCACCTTAGCTATGACTCCACTCATAGGTACATCTCTAATGAATGACTTCTTCAACAGATCGTTGTATTAGAAGTGACCCTGCCAACAAAAGCTCATTGTTGACAATGCATGAATGAGACAACCAGCAGGCAGCAGCACAAGATTGTTCAAAAACACATTAATAATGCATCCACCCAAGTCCAAAAAGGCTTTTTATATGTTCATAATGTAGGCCAGGAATGTAAAAAATGAGCATGCAACAGTCAAGTAAACAAAAACCAGCAGAATTTATTGAATTTTTTTAGCTAATCTATAGAATTGCATCACTGAAATGAAGTTTGAGGCGGCTGTGAAAATCAGTCTAAGGGATTGTATTTTCATGGTTTGATGTGCAACCACTAAAAACGAGCTAGAAAACTTTAGCAATAAGTCCTAAGTTCAAAAGTTATTATTTTTTACATGGTACCCTTTTAACTGCAAGACTTTTACAAAACAATGTGTGATGATTCAGCTGTTTTGTTTCACTATAAATTAATAACAGAAATAATAAGCAGTTCTGATTAAAATTTCATTTTTGATGTTCACCCTGGTGTTTTCTTCAAACACGTTCAAATGTAGAGCAAATGTGAGAGTGAACTAGTCACTAATGGTGCTTTTGGCTCAAATTAAATATTAACTGCACCTCGGTCAAATCAGGCAAAATGATGGTGCTTTCCCGTTCAATTTTTTCATCATTAACCATTAACACCCATTATCTGGAAATTATTCATCAGCAGCTGCATGATTATGATAATTATTAACTTTTCAGGCAATGGGGATCCCTCTCTGTCTTTGAGATTACAGTTACTATGGAGATCATCATATATTAAAGCCCCTGAAGAGTTTAGGTGTCACTGAACGTATTATTAATAGTAGAAAGAGGGTTAAAAGATAATCAACGCTGACAAAGGGACAGAAACCCTGTGACATAAGAGCTCGTTCCAATTTATTATGGGGAGAACATATACATGTCCCTGAAGTTTATTTGTTTTTTGACATTTTCCTCCTGCCTCGCAATTTATACAGTATATATGTACATACAGTATATATATGCACACACATATATATTTTAAAGAATGTAATTCTTTTATTCAGCAAGGATGCATTAAATTAATTAAGTGACAGTAAAGACAATTAATATGTTACAGAAATTTATTTAAAATAAATTCTGTTCTTTTGAACTTTCTATTTATAATAAATAATTCCACAAAAATATGAAGCCGCACAATTGTTTTCAACTTTGATAATTAATAGGAATGTCCCTCGAGCGGCAAATCAGCATATTAAAATGACTTCTGAAGGATCATGTGACAGTGAAGACTAATGGTCGACCGATATTGTTTTTTTGACTGCCGATGCAGATATCTTAGAGAGGTGGCCGATATATATATATATATATATATATATATACTGAGCGTGACAAGGAAGATCCAAATGCAAGCTATATTTAAAACAGATCGTGGTCAAGACAGGCAGGGTCGAACACCAGCAAACGACAGAATCCAAGGCAAGGCAAAGGGTAATCCAAGAAACAGGTAAAGGTCAGGGCAGGCAGCAAAACATGCAAAAAATACAAGGCACAGTCCAAGATCAGAATCCAAGTTAGCAGTCCGCTATCAGCAAAACAATACTTCACAATGTGAGTGTGTGTGGAGCTTAAATAGTCCTCCTGATTGGAACCAGGTGTGTATGTAATCAGTTCCTAGGCATGGGGTGTTATGGGAAATGGAGTTCGTGAAAGTGGCAAAGGTCTGGGATGGAGTGTCCTCGAGAGGAGCTCATGGGCACTCCAGCTGGAGATCGTGACATACTCCCAGGAGGGAGGTGGGGTGGAGGCGGAATAGGGGAAGGGATGGAGGGCCAGATCCATGTGGCAGACCTTGGAGAAGTGGAGGACCTGGACCATGGAGCAGTGGCAGACTGTGGAGCAGTGGTGGACCTGGGCCATGGAACAGTGCCAAAGCCGGCGGAGCAGAAGACCACCTGGTCAGAGCCGGCGGATTAAGAAGCCAGAGCGGAGCCAGCAGAGCAGGAAGCCAAGGCTGATCAGGCGGAGCAGTAAACCACCAGGGTGGAGCAGGCGAAGTTGAAGACAACCAGGGCGGAGCAAACGTAGGTCTGGGATGGAGTGTCCTCGAGAGGAGCTCATGGGCACTCCAGCTGGAGATCGTGACATACTCCCAGGAGGGAGGTGGGGTGGAGGCGGAATAGGGGAAGGGATGGAGGGCCAGATCCATGTGGCAGACCTTGGAGAAGTGGAGGACCTGGACCATGGAGCAGTGGCAGACTGTGGAGCAGTGGTGGACCTGGGTCATGGAACAGTGCCAAAGCCGGCGGAGCAGAAGACCACCTGGTCAGAGCCGGCGGATTAAGAAGCCAGAGCGGAGCCACCAGAGCAGGAAGCCAAGGCTGATCAGGCGGAGCAGTAAACCACCAGGGTGGAGCAGGCGAAGTTGAAGACAACCAGGGCGGAGCAAACGTGACTGGAGATCCCCACGATGGAGCAGACGACAGCCAAGGTGGATCAGGCATAACTGGAACAAAAAGCACAGAGAGGTTAACAGCGGCCACAACGGCCGTCACAGGACATTCACAGACGGTCTCCATGCTTGTGACAGGACAGGCAGAGAGTTCATAAACGGCTTCCTTGGCCATGGCTGGACAGTCAGAGGGTTCACAGACGGCCTCCATGGCCATTACAGGGCAGATTGTGAGTTCATGGACGGCCTCCTTGGCCGTAACAGGGCAGACAGAGAGTTCATGGACAGCCTCCTTGGCCATGACAGGACAGACGGACCATCACGGGCAGTGTAGTAGACAGAGCGAGGTCCGCCGGGCTTGAGAGTGATGAGGCTGTGAGGTTTGAGAGTGTAGTGTAGTAGAGAGAGGGAGGTCTGCCGGGCTTGAGAGTGATGAAAACACGAGGCGCACCACACTGCCTTTTTTGTTGTTGTTTTTTTATTTAGAAAAGAGCAGTGTGCTGCGGTTTTTTTATGTTGCTAGGCAACCATTGAGTCAGCTGTCCTGTAAGTTTTAAGTTGGTTTCAACCATTTAGATCCGAACTGTCTTGGTTTTCAAACCAAAAGACAATGCCATACCTGCTTTATAACACTGATTGGACAAAACATGTTTTGATTTCTTTGTCTCTGAGTCCTGCAGGCATTGGCTTGATCAGTCTCAATAGAGCGTATCCTTTGACCTTGGGTTCTAACATTGGCACGACCACCACGGCCATCCTCGCAGCTCTCGCCAGCCCCAAAGAGAAACTTCCTGCTGCATGCCAGGTACGCGAATGACACACAGTCATTACTGAGTGCTCGGTGGAAATGTCAGTTTTCTAAAATTATTGCACCTTATCAAAAATTCAGGCCAAAGTCTGCTTGCTTTTACAAGTGGATGATTAGGAAAATGTATCTTCTGGACACATAGCACTTTTCTTCATTAATGCATTTATTTATGCATTTTTTACTGGTGCTTGCTCAGATCCCTATTTGTTCAGATCCCTAAACATAAGTATTAAACTCTTAACTCATTCTGCATAATTTGTTTATGAATCATGTCATGAATAACAAACAGTTACTGTGCACTACGTATATTACAGTCATTGCAAATTAACTGGAACTACTGCAAGTATAATTGCCATTTCTGCCTTGACGCCTAAAAAGCAAAATTAGCAAATAGTCTCATCCACTGACCAGTTTGTAAGACATGAAGCAATTTTCTAACTTGCTATTTTTGTCTTGGTTTCCAGTACAAATATCTAAACATCCTTAAATCAAGATACTTTAACTTGAAAACTAAAATGGCATAAGATATCAAGTCTTGTTTTCTGAAAACAATGAGTGAGTTTATGATTAAAATAATAAAAAAATATCTGCGAATTGTCACAATTCACTCGGGGAGCAAGGTACGAGGAAACGAGGAGTACTTGAATAACACAGTCTTTAATAATCCACAGGAAAACCGAGAACAAGGAGGACATTCAACAAGTAAAACAGACCAAAAAGAACTGAAAGGACTAGGGATTTTAAAGGCAGGATAATTGGGGAGGAACGAGACAC
>NW_015644620.1:43275-47053 GCF_001515625.1 Sinocyclocheilus rhinocerous | reverse complement strand
GGAGGGAGCCGTGGAGGAGGAATGGCCACCGACTCCAGGGGGCGACCAACGGCGGTGGAGCAGGTGGTGGAGAAGCCCGAGGCGGAGACAGAGCCGATGAGCCAGGGCGACGGGGAGGATCCAGAGGTCCTAGGCAGAGCAGATGGCGCCAGCGACCGACGCGGAGATGCTGCTGATGACGAAATGACATCACACGCACGCGCTACGCCGATGTAGTTGCCTAATCATGTGTGTTTTTAAAGCAAACAGTTTTAAACTAATAGATGCGTACATTATATAATCATATGTCAGAGTCAACATGGTGTAAATAATTCGTTAAAAAGGCTGTATTTATTACAGATGACTGAGTACCAAAACTGGATTTCAAAACTTGTGCAACGGTTTTCTTCTATAAAAAAAAAAGAATATATGTATACATGATCTCCTGTAGCATTTACTGCATAATCATGTTCCCAGAATATATAGGAAAAGACAAAAACATTCTTAGATACTACTGTAAAATTTACAGCAATTATTTAGCATGTTCCCACAATTCATAGCAAAATACAGTAATGCTGTAAATTTCTAAATACAGTGGTCTATTGTAAATATTTACTGTAAAAATTACAGCAATTCTTTACAGTGTATGTATTGTGCTGTATTCAGTAAGCTCCATTCTGAAAACCAGATAGTGATGTAAATTCCCAGGTAGCACCTCATGCTAGGGTCGGTGTGACAGGCTGAACGCTAATTATCTGTAGACTGTGGAGATGACATATCAGATGTTTTTATAGGCACATTGACTCACTGAAATGAACACGAACACACACGTAGACTGCCATTGAGATGAATGGGAATGCTAATAGATAGCGCTCTCCGGGTGTCATAGACTTCCTTTGCTGACACTACAGTTAATAATTGTGTGTAAAAATATAATTTATATAGTTGAACATCACTGTCAGTCCATGCAGAAGGTATGGAATGTGCAGACCACATTAAGTAAATTTGAGGGCAGAGGACAGGCTTTTTAATTTTAATGATGCTGGACTTTGCCTTAATATACTTAAAACAATTCTTATGGTGTCATTTATTCTTTTCTGGTGTTTGATAGCCATTGCCTTCATTTCACTTTCATGTGTAAAAGAGCAGTCAGTTAAATAACTTAATTAGAAAATTATATGTAGTTCACACAACATGAAGCTTGGGTTACCTGCATTTAAAGGAATAGCACCCTAAAAAGAAAATTTGCTGAAAATGTACTGATGCCCAGTCCATCCAAGATGTAAATGAGATTGTTTCTTCATTGGAACAGATTTGGAGAAATGTAACATTTTATCACTTGCTCAACAGTGGATCCTCTTCAGTGAATGGGTGCCTTCAGAATGAGAGTCCAAACAGCTGATAAAAACATGACAGTAATCCACATGACTCCAGTCTACAATTATTGTCTTGTGAAGTGAAACGCTGTTTGTTTGTAAGAAACAAATCCATCATTTAGATGTTTTAACTTTAAATGTCACTTCCAGCTAAAATATGAGTCCATAATCCATAATAACGTGTCCTCCAGTGAAAAGGTCCATCTCCTGTTGTCTTCTCACATCAAAATCCACCAACATATTTGTTTAGAACTGTTTTGGACTGTTTTTGCTTGTAAACAGTGCTTGATCTGTGCATATTTCGCTCCTGATTCAGATGAAAAGACTTTTTCACTGGAGAAAGCAATATTATGGATAGAGGACTCAACGGTTTAAAGTTAAAGCATCTTAAGGATGGATTTGCTTCTTATTGTGATGTTTTTATCTCATTCTGACGGCATCCATTCACTGCAGAGGATCCACCGGTGAGTAAGTGATTTAATGCTGAATTTCTGCAAATCTGTTCAGAAACAAACTAAATCTACATCTTGGTTGACCTGAGGTTGAGTACATTTTTTGCAAATTTTTAATTTTGGGTGAATTATGCCTTTAAGTATCCATGGGTCAGTTCTTAGGACGCAAATCCAACTCAAACATTTTCGATGAAAAATGATAGTTGAATCCACATCCAGGCTTAATCTATGATATTAATTGGGGTCTGAACGATGGGTCTTTTATGTCTTAGGTCAGGGAGTCAAAGAGATTATTTAAACCTAATGTTAGAGGTTTTTCTTGGGAACAACATGTAGAATCCTGATATTTTGAGGCTGTATTGTGTGTTCATAGAAGTGAATGGAAGATTAAGTAGTGTATGTGAAGAACGTAACACCATTTTAATTAACTGCCTGCTTGCCCAGGTCTTATAATGTGAGTAATGTGACTTCTAGGTATACGAATGAAAGCTCAGGATAGACTTCTGCCAAATGCAATGGATGTAATCAAAGTGGGAATGTACTAAATGTTAGACGTCTTTTCTGAGAGAATGAATTTGCAGGGATTTTTTTAGATTTTCTTGGTAAAATTTGTCTCAGACATTTGCTTATTAGATTATTATCTTTCCAAGTGAATCTCAAACAGTGATGAGTCCTTGAACAAGCTGTAAGAGTCTTGAGCATCTCTTGGTGTCTGACTTAGTGATTTGCAGTCTTTTCATGGAAAGATCGGAGATAAATTCCTCAGAGTGTTTCTGCTCTGCGCAACAGCTCTGATGATAAAAGCTCAGAAGCCATAATAGAAAAACAAGTTTCTGCTGAATCCCCTAGAAACGTCTCTGAAGAAAAATACAGCTGTTATCTTAAGATTTCGTAAGATTCCCTAATATATAAATGGACAGAAAAGCCGAACAGACTCAAGGCTATTTTGAATACTAATATTTCACACGCTGAACACATTGCATTGAAGATTCATTTTTAGAGCTCACAGTAGACTCTAATACATTCATACACACACACACACACACACACACACACACACACATATATACAGTATATATATATATATATATATATATGTGTGTGTGTGTGTGTGTGTGTGTGTGCATGTATAGCACTTATATACATAACATTTTCTTCATGAATAATGCATAATGTGAAAAGAAAATACACGCACAGTATGTATTTGGCAGATGCTTTTATCCAATGTGATTTACAGAAAATTCAGACCATATTATTTGATCAGTATGTGACCTTGTTGGAGATTTAGCTATGCTCTGCCAGACCAAAAACCTTTACCTTCAATTTTCCTGTAATGGATGCCTGTGGACAAGTGCTTTATTTGAAAGATAGTGATGTTTAATGTAGCATTTTTAACAGGGACACCATAAAACACACTCATATCTCATTGCTAATGAGTGCTACTTGTGCCTCATGAATGTTAAGAGGGTTATGTAATCAGTGTTGTGTTGAAATCATCTTTCCATTCTAGTAAGAGAGGACAGGTGTTGTCTAACTACACACACATATTGCTGCAGTGTTCAGGCTCTGTTCCAAACAGAACAAGTTGTCTACGTAGAGCCATTAAAGTCAAAATCTACTTTTTTTTGGCTTGTAGTCCATGTGTTTTAGCCTTAAGGTCATCTTTATGCCAGTGTACTCCTAATTGTTCACAAGCGTTTAGCTGATTTACATCTTTGATGACTCCCCTTGCACAACACAGATTTTTGACCAATCAGATGCTTTCTTGAGTAAAAATGTCCCTCCCACAAATAGCCCCTGCAACTGACTGGCAAGTAGCAAATCATATTACATGGCTCTGATATAATTAAAACTAGTTGGCTATTTAATGAATTTGATTTGTCATTCCCAAACATCCTCTTTCAAAATAAATGTCAAAACAGGAAAGAAGAAGAAAAAAAAAAACTGCACTTGTTGACCAGTTTTACTATT
>NW_015644620.1:28905-42997 GCF_001515625.1 Sinocyclocheilus rhinocerous | reverse complement strand
TCAGGGCTTGCATAGGGGCTGAAATTTAGCATGGTTGTATATTTAAGCTGTGAATATTTCAATTGAAAACATTTCACACACACTCTGAGTTATATAATAGAGGGAAATGAGGAAAAGTTGCATGCAGGCCTTTAAATGATGCTCTGTTCCTCTTCCTCACCATCACTCATTCTAATGAACGTGCTGCTCGCGAATGCACACGACTCCATGCAAATGCATACGTGCATACTAACCAGTCCTCACTGCAAAGGCCGTAAATTTGATTACGTTTCGATTACATAGAAATGAGCACCTGGAGGAACAAATTTGAAAGCGCTTTATTGATCGTATATAGAACTAATATTTCACTGAAGGTAAAACTAATATATATCAGCCACTGAGCCGTATGTCACGGATGAGTGTGTGTGTGAAATTTATCCAGAGAATAAACCACTGTATTTGATATTCAGACTGTTAATTTATTGTAGGCTTACCAGGGTAAGGCAATCTGGATTCTGATCATTTTTATGGGCATTCAGTCATTCAGAATGTTTTTTTTTTGCTTTGAATCTTACAAAAGCAAGTTTATACTTGTTGTCATGCCATACACTCTCTCTGTCTCGGTCAACTAAACTGTTATTCCATCCATAACCACATTTCGATTCAGTGTGTAAGTGCTGCTACTGCGTGTGAAGGTCTGTTTTGTGCATCTGGGCCTGTCCGTGTCGTGACTGTGGGTCACGGCTGAGTGTGTGTCTCTGTCATTTCAGCCTCATTTGCACTGTCACTAAACACACAACCCTGTTTTTATTTCTCTGCTGTAAATGGCCCAGGCAGTGGAAACAGCTCTGCTGGATACCAACCTGTGTTTTTTCCACAAACCCCTTATTAGAGACAGTTTAGAGGATAGAGACTGTGTTGGGTAGATTTGGACAAGTCTTATTTTGATGCACATTATTTTTTTTTTCTAAAAAAAAAAAAATCTATTTTATTTTTTTTATTTTTAGAATCATTTTTATAGAAGATATAAGAAAATGTAGTTCTGTAGTAGTTCTCAGCCTTTCCACAATATTTGAAGGCCTAATAGCAACTAGTTTTGTTTTCAAAACTATGGGCACTCCTAGTTTCTGTAAATAATATTAAAAGCAACTAAAATGTGTAATTAAAATGGTTACATTTAATGATCATGCAAGCTTTAGGAGCTCAATGTTCTTCAGGGATCCCACTCAACAAATGACTACAATACTCTTCCAGTTTACTGGATAAGGATTAAGGATAATGATTTTTAAAATATTTTTACTCATATTTTGTACGCTATAAAATATTTTAGAGCTTGGCTTGAATATACAAAAATGTATGTTCTTTATAAAAGCATTTTAAGATTTTTTTTCATATACATTAACTAATTTACTTAT
This sequence comes from Sinocyclocheilus rhinocerous, assembly GCF_001515625.1. Taxonomy (NCBI): domain Eukaryota; kingdom Metazoa; phylum Chordata; class Actinopteri; order Cypriniformes; family Cyprinidae; genus Sinocyclocheilus; species Sinocyclocheilus rhinocerous. The sequence goes on along the minus strand of NW_015644620.1, from coordinate 41,603 downwards.
TTTATATATTAACTTACCAGGTCTAAATCACACTTTTAAAATGAGGATTCCTCATACATTTACAGGTTTCCCAAGACTGTTGAAATTTCTTCTAAGAAAACAAAGTTATTAAGGCAATGAATTAAAGGAATAGTTCACAAAAAGAAAAAAAAGAAAATTTGCTGAAAATTTAAGACGTAGATGAGTTTTGAGAAATCACTTGCTCACCAATGGATCCTCTGCAGTGAATGGGTGCCGTCAGAATGAGAGTTTAAACAGCTGATAAAAACATCACAATAATCCACAAGTAATTCACATGACTCCAGTCCATCAATTAATATCTTGTGAAGCAAAAAGCTGTGTGTTTGTAAGAAATAAATGCTTGTTTTATTTTATTTCAAGTACTTTTTAATTTTGCTGAGCTGCTTTATTGAGCTAAACATTAAGCCCCAACAGTTTCTCAACTTTGTATTGTTCTTCCCTTCATAACTTGCTCAAAATCCATGTTTTTTTCCCCCCTCCGTCAGTTCTTGGCATGATTTTTAAACAATTTATGTGCTTCAGTAACTATTAAATCCATCTCAGCAGGCTAATCAGAGATAATTTTTGTGGTTTAGCTAATCATAGTTGAGGTTTGGGTCTCTTTGCATGTTTTTTTTTTTGAGTTGACCCATTAAACTGTGCCATTCTCATTCAATATATCTGAACCGAAAACTTGGTACATGCCAATAAACTTGTATAGTGATATTGTGCAAGCGCTCATGAATCAGCTCACCGTCTCAGTCTTGTCTAAAGGCTACTCCGGACTCAAAAAAAAAATGTTGTGTTGGTAAATTAGTGTATTTTTAGGGCAATTTTGCTCTCTTCTGCATGTGAACTTAACCAGTTTGGCACCATTTGTGAATGTAACTCATGTTATTAAAGGGGTCATATGATGCTTTTTTAAAGATCATTATTTTGTGTATTTGGTGTAACAGAATATGTTGACATGCTTTAATGTTCAAAAAACACATTATTTTTCAAATACTGTGCATTATTGTATAGGGGGGCGTGGCAGAGTCTTAACTTTGATAAAGAATATCTCTTTGGTTTTGAGACTTTAGTCTTTGCAACTTCAGGGATCTGATCTATGCACAATCAGCTTGTAACACTCCAAAGAGAAAGGAAAACTTGAAATTGCATCATATGACCCCTTTAAGCATTTAGTGTTTATGGTGTCAGTGATTTAAAACACATTTGGAATATGATAGCATTGTGAAATAATAACCATGTGCTGTGTGCTGTCAGAATGAGTTTGATATTTTGACACAAATGTCCTTTGCACCTTAATTCCTCAGTTTGTTTACTCTTGGAGTGAAAGGTTTTTTCAGCTCAAAGCCAATAAACATACTGGACAGCATGAACAGTTTGTTCCTGAGATGTTCTTGGTCTTTGTGTTACTAATCTTTTGTATTTTGAGCAATTGTTTCATATGTTTATTGTACAATAGTACTCTGTGTTTGCAAACACAAGCTTGTACATGCAGTGCTTTGTTTATTTGTTTGTATTTGTCTGTATCTAGGATTCAGCATTGAAACAGTCTTTTAATACAGCAGAAGCATCAGAGTCATTATCCAAAATGAAATCAATTATGCTGTTTGCATGCAGCAAAATTACCAAATAGACTTTTACATTTTGTGATGTGCAGTAGCTGCCTGTTACTCACCACCACAATGCTAGGCTGTTGTGGCTAGTTGCCAGAGCATTGCTATGGAAGGTGTTCTTGCCAAGGTGTTCTGAGTGGTTTTTAAAGTGTTGCTAGGTTGTTTTGGGTAGTTGCTAGGAAGCTGTTTACAGGCTCATGTCTCTATGATCTCTAAATAGCAATGGCAATAATATGGCATACTACACTGAACAAAATTATAAACGCAACGCTTTTGTTTTTGCCCCCATTTTTCATGAGCTGAACTCAAAGATCTAAGACTTTTTCTATGTACACAAAAGGCCTATTTCTCTCAAATATTGTTCACAAATCTGTCTAAATCTGTGTTAGTGAGCACTTCTCCTTTGCTGAGATAATCCATCCACCTCACAGGTGTGGCATATCAAGATGCTGATTAGACAGCATGATTATTGCACAGGTGTGCCTTAGGCTGGCCACAATAAAAGACCACTCTAAAATGTGCAGTTTTACTGTATTGGGGGGTCCGGGGGGGTCCGAAAACCAGTCAGTATCTGGTGTGACCACCATTTGCCTCACGCAATGCAACACATCTCCTTCGCATAGAGCTGATCAGGTTGTTGATTGTGGCCTGTGGAATGGACCAACATTCCACTCCTCTTCAATGGCTGTGCGAAGTTGCTGGATATTGGCAGGAACTGGAACACGCTGTCGTATACGCCGATCCAGAGCATCCCAAACATGCTCAATGGGTGACATGTCCGGTGAGTATGCTGGCCATGCAAGAACTGGGATGTTTTCAGCTTCCAGGAATTGTGTACAGATCCTTGCAACATGGGGCCGTGCATTATCATGCTGCAACATGAGGTGATGGTCGTGGATGAATGGCACAACAATGGGCCTCAGGATCTCGTCACGGTATCTCTGTGCATTCAAAATGCCATCAATAAAATGCACCTGTGTTCGTTGTCCATAACATACGCCTGCCCATACCATAACCCCACCGCCACCATGGGCCACTCGATCCACAACGTTGACATCAGCAAACCGCTCACCCACACGACGCCATACACGCTGTCTGCCATCTGCCCTGTACAGTGAAAACCGGGATTCATCCGTGAAGAGAACACCTCTCCAGGGGTTATGGTATGGGCAGGCGTATGTTATGGACAATGAACACAGGTGCATTTTATTGTTGGCATTTTGAATGCACAGAGATACCGTGATGAGATCCTGAGGCCCATTGTTGTGCCATTCATCCACGACCATCACCAAATAGGCCTTTTGTGTACATAGAAAAAGTCTTAGATCTTTGAGTTCAGCTCATGAAAAATGGGGGCAAAAACAAAAGTGTTGCGTTTATAATTTTGTTCAGTGTATTATAAAGGCATACTATCATATACAGTAAGGAATACTATTATTGAATAATATATAATATATTTCACTAATTTTTTTAAATAGTAGGCACTTTCATTGAAGTCTTGAAGCCTGTTTCCACTGCATAATAAAAAAAAGTTTTAGAAAGGTAATTGCAACCTTTTAATCTCACAATTTGTACTTTGTTTCTCACAATTCTGAGAAAAAAGTCAGAACTGCAAGATATAAAGACAGAATTCTGATTTGTGACACAATTCCGAGTTTACAACTCAATTCCAATCTCACAATTCCAACCTTACATCTCATAATTCCACTCTCAAAATTCCCAGTTTACATCTCACAATTCCTAGTTTACATCTCACAATTCTGATCTCAAAGTTCCGAGTTTACATCTCAATTCCGATGTCACAATTCCAAGTTTACATCTCACAATTCCAATATCAAAATTCCCAGTTTACATCTCACAATTCTGATCTCAAAATTCCTCTCAATTCCCTCAATTCCGATCGCACAATTCCAAGTTTACATCTTACAATTCTAATATCAAAATTCCCATCACAATTCCCACAATTCCGAGTTTGCATCTCACAATTCCGATCTCACAATTTTGAGTTTACATCTCAATGCCAATCTCACAATTTCAGTTTACATCCCACAATTCCAATCTCACAATTCCCAGTTTACATCCCACAATTCCAATCTCAAAATTCCAAGTTTACATCTCACAATTTCGAATTTAGATCTCAATTCCAACTCACAATTCCCAGTTTACATCTCACAATTCCCAGTTAACATCTCAATCCCGATCTCACAATTCCGAGTTTACATTCTCAAAATTCAGTTTTTTTGTTGCCGCAACAAAATTAATTATAATGCTTTATTTCACAATTCTGTTTTTCTTTCTCAGAATTGCAAGGTTATGTCTCACAATTCTGACTTTATATCTTGCGATTCAGATTTTTTTTTCAATCAGAATTGCCAAAATTGCTCAGCCGTCATTTTTTTTTCTCTTAGAATTGCCAAATTGCTCAGCCTTCATTGAGTCTGTGCTGTGCACTTCAATAACTGTCTGGTTTGGCTCAGCTACAACATCAGATATCAGAAGACTACAGAGGATGGTTTGGACTGCTAAAAGGTTTATTGGTGCTCCCCTGCCCACCCTTCAATAACTAAGAACTGTATATATCCAGAGTGAGGAAAGTGGCTCAGAAAATCACTCTGGATCCCTCACATCCAAGCCATCTCCTTTTTGAACTCTTACCATCTGGCCGGCGCTACAGAGCTCCGAACACAAGAACTGCCAGGCCCAAGAAAAGTTTCTTCCCCCAGGCAATCTACCTGGTTAAATGTTCTCCCCTACATCTCTACATACAAATTTTGTCTATTTCTGTTTATATATATATATATGGATATAATTATGAGCATTACTGTATTTATTTTGCTCTTGTTTCTTTCTCTTTCTCTGTCTTTTTCTTTCCTTTCTTGTTGTATTATCTTTGACTCTAACTCTTCTCTGGCTCTTGTTTTTGGCTCCTCTTGAGTTTGCGGGGGTCCTGATGCCATATGGGGTAAGAACATTATATTGAGCTGCGGGATCGTTTCACAGCAGCGGTGCTTCTTATTTACACTCTATCCAGCACTGCTGTGAGTGCAACCGAGTGCAGAAACAAAGCGGAGCTCTACCGGTCCTGGAGTTCATCCGTCTGCGAGAGCAAACAGAAATTAAAGTATCCCACGTCTCCATATCCTCTGCCCAGGTTTGTGTTGGGCAGCTGCCAATGCGGCGAGGGAGAATAATACAGTGAAGTATTTCTTTAATTTGTAGAGTGTTAACATTTACTGACTCTTTTAACTGTCTCTGGCACACGAGGGATCCTGAATGCTAGAAATGAAGAGGTTTTGTTCTTTCCTTCAGGGAAAATGTAACATTCTCGATGAAAGGTTATCATCAAAGTTTAATATTTTGTGGGTTTTAAATATCTTAAACAGTTGTGTTCATTGGTCCAAAATCCCACTGCATTTAACTATTTGATGTGTTCTGATTGGCTGTGATTGTGGCCTATCATGTGACACTTTTGTTTTCAATATGAAAACTTCTTGATGGAAATTTGTATTATTTCACATAAAATGGTATCTAATAGTAATATCATGTTACTATGATTACCATATTTTGTGTACAATGGCATTTACATAAAACTCTATCATGGTAGTGTCCAAAAACTATGGTTTTACCATACTATAATTTCCCAAACTAACATTACACTATGATGCTTTTTAAAGGAACAGTTGTCAAAAATGAAAATATGTTGAAAATGTACTCATCCTCAGGCCATCCAAGTTCTAGATGAGTTTGTTTCTTCATTGGAACAGATCTGAAGAAAGCGTTATTATGGATTTTGAACTGGTATTTTGACCAGATGGAGTAAAAAAACATGGATTTTGGGTAAGTTATTCAGGGAAGGAGTTACTTGCATCTCACAGTTGAGGAATGTGAATTAAAAGCTTCAGTTTCAGCAAATTTAAAAAGGAAATGATTTGAAATAAAATAAAACAAACATTTGTTTCTTATAAACATGCAGCTTTTCATTTCACAAGATGTTAACTGATGAACTGGAGTCGTGTGGATTACTTGTGGATTATTGTTTTTATCAGCTGTTTGGACTCGGTACCCATTCACTGCAGAGGATCCACTGGTGAGCAAGTGATGTAATGCTACATTTCTCCAAATCTGTTCCGATGAAGAAACAAGCTCATCTACATCTTGGATGGCCTGAGGGTGAGTACATTTTCTGCTTTTTTTTCATTTTTGGGTTAACTATTCCTTTAAGAGCCCTGTACTAAAGTTGAAATCCTGCTCTTTATCTTTATCTTTCTCTGGCTCTCACAGATGTGCTGTCTACGATGTATAAACAATCAGTTTTAATCGACAACTTAATTTTTTGGCTCAAACGTAGAGTGGTGTGTTATGCATTAGCATCGTGCACATTGATTCCCAATGAGCCAATCGTACATGCTTATGCACTCAGATGAATGCGTCAAGCACTTAATTGTTCATTGGTTGACTGTAACAAATGAAACTTGGCTTAAGGCCACAGCGAGGGTCCAGGATAACAGTTAATAGCGAGATCTGCTGCAGGGGATTGTCAGATGTTTGGTCATCTGTTTTATTTACTTTTTTCATTAATTTCTCTTACTAATGACAATTCCAGATGGAACGTAGTATTTAGTGTCAACTGAAATATTTAATGTGATTTGATTTATATATATATATATTTCAGTTGACACTAAATACTAAGTTCCATCTGGAATTGTCATTAGTAAGAGAAATTAATGAAAAAAGTAAATAATGGTGGTAGACTTTAAATAGACCTCTATTCATGTCTATTCATATGCATGCAAAGTGGATAAAAAAACACACAAATATACTGTAGATTTAGTCTTAAAACACACCATAAACTATACACTTATTCATAACTTTTACTTTTAAAAATGTTTACACAAAATTTACAACGCAAAGTGTATTGCATTGTCACAAAATTACTTAATGTTCAGCATATATATACACTGTAGAAAAATTATTTTTTGAAGTTGTAAATAAAAAAATATTTCACATTTTATTCAATGTTATTTGTTGATTCTTTGTATTTAATTGTTAAGTTTACTAGCAATTTCTTTCATCATCATCTAGCAAAACATAAATGGATCATCTAGCAAAACATAAATGGAATGCTAAATTAACATTATGTGGCTTCTTAGTTCTATACCAGCTGGTTCACATTCAGTAATGATATTTCCTAAACCTACAGGTGAAACTCATCTGGTTTCCCTCAGGGTCATAAAAACAATGAATTCCTGAATAAACATACTTAAAATTCCAAACTGCACCAACAATTGCAAGTTCTTTTGTAAAAACAATCCTGTGTCAGGTTTAATGTTAATGCTCATATGGACGTGTGCAACATTCCAGGAGGGCAGATGGGATAAAAGACATTTCATGGTGGATTTCCTTGAAAATGTAAATTCCATGAGGGAGATCATGGACCTTAGTGAAACACAAAGGTCAGTGAATGTCTTTAACTATGAGCATGTGTGAGTGTGTGACAAGCTGTTTGCTGCATATAAGATTTGGGGAAATTTAGCATTACATCACTTGTTCACCAATGGATCCTCTGCAGTGAATGGGTGCCGTCAGAATGAGAGTCTAAACAGCTGATAAAAACATCACAGTAATCCACAAGTAATCCACATGACTCCAGTCCATCAATTAATGTCTTGTGAAGCAAAAAGCTGCGTGTTTGTAAGAAACAAATCCATCATTAAAATGTTTTAACTTTAAACCATCGATACAGTTCAAAGTACATAATCCATAATAACGCTTCCTCCAGTGAAAAAGTCCATCCCCTGTTGTCTTCTCAAATCAAAATCCACCAACTCTTTTGGACTGTTTTCACTTTTCATTTCACAAGCCATCTTCATTATGAATTTGTCATGTTGATCACTTGTGGATTGCTCTCAAGTTTTTTATCAGCTGTTTGGACTCTCATTCTGACGGCACCCATTCACTGCAGAGGATCCATTGGTGAGCAAGTGATGTAATGCTACATTTCTCCAAATCTGTTCAGATGAAGAAACAAATATTTTGGATTGCCTGATTTTCAACAACAACAACAATAATTTTTGAGTGAACAATTTTTTAAAGAATTCAAGTTCCCCAGTCTTCTGTATTTTCTGAATAATTTACAACAGCACCTGGAGAAACAGACCAGGAGAGAGAACGAGAGAGAGACAGAGACAGAGACAGAGCATGGATGATGATATTTAAAGGTATAATTCACCCAAAAATATATATTGTTTTAATGAGACAATATTTGATGTAACACTTATTGCAGTGAATTGTAGTTCACTATTAATTCACTATTAATTTAGTCTCCTTAAATCTCATTTGTTCTTCAGCATATTCAGATTCTTGTGCCTTATTTTGTTACAACATGTCAGAATCAATAGCATTTACCATCAATAACATTAAATTTGAATGCCAATGATATACATTTCATTCTGTTCCTTACATAAAGGTATCGCATGACTTCATAATAGAGTCATGTAGGAGTTTATGGGGTTTTGACCTTGTTGGAGCTTGATAGATTACAAAAAATGGTCATTCTATACACTGTAAAAAATGGTCGTGATTTTAACAATAAAAGACTGTCAAAATGCTAAAGTAAAAACCTGTTAACTGGTTAACAGTAAGTTTCCATATTATATACAGTAAATAACTTTAATTAAATGTAATGTAATTTTACAGTAAAATTCTTTTAAAATTATGGGTTTTGGAACAAGTCATTGTATAATTTACAGTGAAAAAATGTAAACTTTCATTCCAAGAATTCCCTGCATGACACTTTACATTTGATGTTTTTTCTGCAGAATAACTTTGTATCTTCTTAGTTTTTCTTATCAGTTGTGTAGATTAGGGTTTTATCTTACATCTAATGTTGTTAAATTAATGTTTATTGCATTATATCAGTATCATGTGTGTTACCATGATGGTGTTTGTGTGAATGACACTGTGCAACTTCTAAATATTAGTATTTCCCTTCCCAGCTTGTGGAAAAGCTGCTTGTGTTGTGATGAGTTTTGACTTATTCACACCTGTTTTTGGTGGTTATCAGTGTATTACAGTTGTACAATACATATAGTAGTACTTTAGTATGTTGGTATACTAACATTATATCAGTTAATGAAATAATATATATATATATTTTTTGCTGTGAATTTAAGTTAAGTCTGTAAAACCTAAAATGTTGCTACCATATTTTTTACAGTAAAGTTCTGGCAACCACATATGCTGGTATTAAATGTCACAGATTTTTTTTTTACAGTGTAGAAAAGAGCAGCTCAGAATTTCTTAAACATTTTGTGTTCCTCACAAGAAACAAAGTCATAGAGAATGAGACGGGATGAGACAGGAGACAGGAGAAAATATGTAGAATATGTTGTTTGTATTCCTGTAGGGCATGAAATGCTGTGACGTCCACAGGTCGTGATTTAATAAGTCTTACATAAAACGTCTTATATAAAATAAATTTCAATGCTTTGATTTCCCTGGGGCCATTTCTGTGAATTAGATATTGAAATGAATGGGCTGATGGAGATGCGGGTGTCTCTAAACATCCTGTTTCCGGGACACAGCTGCCCTTTACGCATGCAGCAATTTTTTGACCCTCAAATGCATATAGTGTGATGTGTGATGGTCTTTTATCAAACAGTATAAATGATGCACACGTCCCTGGTGGACAGCCTGACCCGCAGTAGCTATGTGGTATAACAACGTGCTGTTGAAATCTGCAGAGAGAGGAGTTTTAGAAGCAAGACCTTTAAAGATATGCATAGTTTGTGCTCACTGTGTTTACATTTGGAATAGATCTGTGCAATTTGTGTGTGTTTCTGACCTTGAGAGCAGCTGCCAGAGGACTAAAGTATTTATATAGTTTTTTAGACTTATGGGAAAGACAATAAATCTTATTTGAATTAAATTACTCATGTTACATGAAATGCAACAGCTCTCTTATTTTGCCTGCATACATAAAATATACTCACATAAAGCAATATATACTGCATGGCAAATCGTCCCAAAAGTTTATATCGCAATTTTATATTGTCACAATTTCTCAAATCTTTGTGCAAATATATATATATATATATATATATATATATATATATATACATACAGTATATATATAAACCAACTTCATCTGCATACATAAAGCATATGCACATAATGCAATATATTCTATATAGCAAATCTCAATTGCCTGATTTATTTTGTTATGTAACTACATTAATGCCCAGCCTTATAAAGTTAGATATATAAGTATGTCAAACTTTATTCGCATACATACAGGACACTCACGTAAGGTGGTATATACTATATAGCACATCTCAACTCTGTGATGATATAGCGAATATTATTGTATATGCATATTATTGTTCAACATCAGAATTTTCTGTAAAACTGATTTGAACAGTTTGTATTGTGAAAAGTGCTATACAAATAAATTGGACTTGTCTTGATCACCATGTTGCTAGTGTCAGACTCTGTTCCATGTTTCGTGTGTGTCCTGCTCCCCATGTGCCTTCCCATGCCCTTATTTGGTTTGTTTCCTGTTCCTCGTGTGTGTGCACCCCATGACAGCTAGGGTGTTGTGGGTGGTTGCCAGGGTTTTGCTATGTGGTTGCTAAGATCAGTCAAAAGTCTCAAGTTATGCACCAAATTTTATAAAATGTAAAGGGGTTTGTTCAGATCATTAATCCAGCATCTGAACAACAGTAATAATGATGCTTGCCTCAGCTAACTATTAATAAGATCTGGCGTATGGAGGAAGACAGCATGAATTATTGAAGTGACTCCTTCACTTTCAGAAAAAAGGTACAAAACTGTCACTGTACCCTTTCAAAAGGTACTAATATGTATATTTATAAAATAATATGTGCTGTTAAGGTCCTAATGTGTACCATTTAGTGGTAAATAAGGTAGCGTTTCGCTTTTGGTACTGCCCCAGAGTATATGATCGTAAACTCATTGGACATTCCTGAATTTCAAAATGATTTTATCAAGTGTTTGAATACAGGCAGGTACAGACTGTGTTCTAAAACCTATTCTCCATTTATGTGAGAATATCGATCAGGCCTGATGCGCATGAAATGAGCTGAACTTTAAGAATACAGCTGATGTTGATCTGAGGTTGAACACCGCTTCAGGCCAATGAAAAAACTTTCTGACGATTATTTTGTTTTGATTGTTTGTGTCTAAAACTCAGTGTTCTTTGCAGTTCTCTTCCATTTATTATTTATTTTCCAGGTTTAATTTGTTATCTTGATCTTGCTTGGTCTAAACTAAGCTGTAGACGCAAACCCGCAATTTTTAACACAATGCTGAAATGTGCTTTACAACAAGCAAAAAAGATTTCAGCAAAACGAACAACACAAACTCAAATAATCACTGGAAAGATTTTTTATTATGTTATTTTATTATGCTTTTATAATGCTGTAAACATCAGAATGCAATATCGGCATCTTACTAGTTAGTGTTGTTTGATGAGGCAAGCTTCACTATCACTAATGCATACTGAGCAATAAAAGCCTTACCAGAATATCAAGGTCAATTCAGGAATTTCGGGGACAATAAGCAACCACCTAGAAACCACATAGCAACCTGCTAAAAAAATCTTTGTGAACACCTTTGGAACTGCATAGCAATGCCATGGCAACCACATACCACCTTCGTAACTGCATAGCAATGCTATGGCAACCACATACCACATTTGTAACTGCATTGCAATGTTGTGGCATCCTGGAAGTGCTGTAAGCATGACTGCCATTTTCAGGAGTAATAATTGATTGAAATGCTTTCAGTATAAGAGCACATGACTATCAGCAGCTGCGGCTCTAGATGAAGCTGTAAGTAGTTCATCAGAAGGATTTTAAAGTCATTAGAGGCTATGGAACATTTGGTGCATTCAGTTGTAACTGCCACACTTGCTTGATTTAAACATTTTAAAAAGGGAAAACAAGAGGCTGATTTGCATTTCAGCAGAGATGTTAATGGACACTCTTAAATGATGTTTATTTTACATCAGTAGCCATGGAGACCAGGACCAGGGGACGATGAAGTATTTGAAAAGTCTCTGTAAGGTTCACACACTGAACGATTTACTGTTTATAGATTAGTTAATGGAAAACTTTGGTATCACCATTACACTGCTTATTTAAGACACAGAGAGAGAGAGTGAGAGAGAGAGAGAGAGAGAGAGAGAGAGAGGATACAGATATGATTATGGACACAATACTTTTATTCAGCAAAGATGCATTGAATTGATAAAAAGTGATAGTAAAGATTTATAATATTACAAAAGTTTAAATGCTGTTCTTTTGAACTTTCTACTCATCAAAGATACATTACAAGCACAACTGTTTTCAGCATTGATATAATCAGAAATGTTTTAGTAAATCAGCTTATTTTTGAAGGATCATGTGACACTGAAGACTGGAGTAATGATGCTGAAAATACAGCTTTTTTATCACATTCAAATAGAAAACAGTTATTTTTAATTGTAATAATATTTCATAATATTACTGTTTTTACTGCGGTTTTGAGCAAATAAATGCAGCCTTGGTGAGACTTTCAGAAATATTTGATAACATTTTACCTGCCCCAAACTTTCGACCTGTAGCGTATATGCCTTCATTTGGCTATTTAAGGAGATATATCAATATTCTTTTTTTCCCTTCTTTTTTTTAAATTAACATTATTTAAAAATATTAATAATTTTAAAAGTTAACATTCAGTTCTATTATTGACTTGACTCACTGACACTATTGGATGAAAACAAAAAATAAACTAAATCGAGCTGGAAAATGAGACAAAATTGTTATTGAAATGAACTGAATCAACATTGAACTGACTTGAGCTGAATGATGACACTATTGCCTTCTGTAGAGCGGCTTATAGCTGAATAACTGATAGCTGAACTTTTTCCATGACTAATAAACTTTGAATGAATGAATGATGCATTTATATAGCGCTTTATTGTGCATTGTTGTACACCCAAAGCGCTTTACAATCATGTGGGGGGGTCTCTCCTCAACCACCACCAGTGTGTAGCATCCACTTGGATGATGCGAC
>NW_015644620.1:21543-27712 GCF_001515625.1 Sinocyclocheilus rhinocerous | reverse complement strand
GTGTGTGTGCACCCCATGACAGCTAGGGTGTTGTGGGTGGTTGCCAGGGTTTTGCTATGTGGTTGCTAAGATCAGTCAAAAGTCTCAAGTTATGCACCAAATTTTATAAAATGTAAAGGGGTTTGTTCAGATCATTAATCCAGCATCTGAACAACAGTAATAATGATGCTTGCCTCAGCTAACTATTAATAAGATCTGGCGTATGGAGGAAGACAGCATGAATTATTGAAGTGACTCCTTCACTTTCAGAAAAAAGGTACAAAACTGTCACTGTACCCTTTCAAAAGGTACTAATATGTATATTTATAAAATAATATGTGCTGTTAAGGTCCTAATGTGTACCATTTAGTGGTAAATAAGGTAGCGTTTCGCTTTTGGTACTGCCCCAGAGTATATGATCGTAAACTCATTGGACATTCCTGAATTTCAAAATGATTTTATCAAGTGTTTGAATACAGGCAGGTACAGACTGTGTTCTAAAACCTATTCTCCATTTATGTGAGAATATCGATCAGGCCTGATGCGCATGAAATGAGCTGAACTTTAAGAATACAGCTGATGTTGATCTGAGGTTGAACACCGCTTCAGGCCAATGAAAAAACTTTCTGACGATTATTTTGTTTTGATTGTTTGTGTCTAAAACTCAGTGTTCTTTGCAGTTCTCTTCCATTTATTATTTATTTTCCAGGTTTAATTTGTTATCTTGATCTTGCTTGGTCTAAACTAAGCTGTAGACGCAAACCCGCAATTTTTAACACAATGCTGAAATGTGCTTTACAACAAGCAAAAAAGATTTCAGCAAAACGAACAACACAAACTCAAATAATCACTGGAAAGATTTTTTATTATGTTATTTTATTATGCTTTTATAATGCTGTAAACATCAGAATGCAATATCGGCATCTTACTAGTTAGTGTTGTTTGATGAGGCAAGCTTCACTATCACTAATGCATACTGAGCAATAAAAGCCTTACCAGAATATCAAGGTCAATTCAGGAATTTCGGGGACAATAAGCAACCACCTAGAAACCACATAGCAACCTGCTAAAAAAATCTTTGTGAACACCTTTGGAACTGCATAGCAATGCCATGGCAACCACATACCACCTTCGTAACTGCATAGCAATGCTATGGCAACCACATACCACATTTGTAACTGCATTGCAATGTTGTGGCATCCACTCTAGCATCCTGGAAGTGCTGTAAGCATGACTGCCATTTTCAGGAGTAATAACTGATTGAAATGCTTTCAGTATAAGAGCACATGACTATCAGCAGCTGCGGCTCTAGATGAAGCTGTAAGTAGTTCATCAGAAGGATTTTAAAGTCATTAGAGGCTATGGAACATTTGGTGCATTCAGTTGTAACTGCCACACTTGCTTGATTTAAACATTTTAAAAAGGGAAAACAAGAGGCTGATTTGCATTTCAGCAGAGATGTTAATGGACACTCTTAAATGATGTTTATTTTACATCAGTAGCCATGGAGACCAGGACCAGGGGACGATGAAGTATTTGAAAAGTCTCTGTAAGGTTCACACACTGAACGATTTACTGTTTATAGATTAGTTAATGGAAAACTTTGGTATCACCATTACACTGCTTATTTAAGACACAGAGAGAGAGAGTGAGAGAGAGAGAGAGAGAGAGAGAGAGAGGATACAGATATGATTATGGACACAATACTTTTATTCAGCAAAGATGCATTGAATTGATAAAAAGTGATAGTAAAGATTTATAATATTACAAAAGTTTAAATGCTGTTCTTTTGAACTTTCTACTCATCAAAGATACATTACAAGCACAACTGTTTTCAGCATTGATATAATCAGAAATGTTTTAGTAAATCAGCTTATTTTTGAAGGATCATGTGACACTGAAGACTGGAGTAATGATGCTGAAAATACAGCTTTTTTATCACATTCAAATAGAAAACAGTTATTTTTAATTGTAATAATATTTCATAATATTACTGTTTTTACTGCGGTTTTGAGCAAATAAATGCAGCCTTGGTGAGACTTTCAGAAATATTTGATAACATTTTACCTGCCCCAAACTTTCGACCTGTAGCGTATATGCCTTCATTTGGCTATTTAAGGAGATATATCAATATTCTTTTTTTCCCTTCTTTTTTTTAAATTAACATTATTTAAAAATATTAATAATTTTAAAAGTTAACATTCAGTTCTATTATTGACTTGACTCACTGACACTATTGGATGAAAACAAAAAATAAACTAAATCGAGCTGGAAAATGAGACAAAATTGTTATTGAAATGAACTGAATCAACATTGAACTGACTTGAGCTGAATGATGACACTATTGCCTTCTGTAGAGCGGCTTATAGCTGAATAACTGATAGCTGAACTTTTTCCATGACTAATAAACTTTGAATGAATGAATGATGCATTTATATAGCGCTTTATTGTGCATTGTTGTACACCCAAAGCGCTTTACAGTCATGTGGGGGGGTCTCTCCTCAACCACCACCAGTGTGCAGCATCCACTTGGATGATGCGACGGCAGCCACAGGACAGCGGCGCCAGTGCGCTCACCACACACCAGCTACATGTGGCGAGGATAGAGAGTCATAGAGCCAATCAAGTGGTTGGGGATTATTAGGAGGCCATGATTGACAAAGGCCAGGGGGGCAATTTTGCCCAGGACACCGGGGTTACACCCCTACTCTTTACGAGAAGTGCCATGGGATTTTTAATGACCACAGAGAGTCAGGACATCGGTTTAACGTCTCATCCGAAAGACGGTGCTTTTTGACAGTATAGTGTCCCCGTCACTATCCTGGGGCGTTAGGACCCACGCAGACCACAGGGTGAGCACCCCCTGCTGGCCTCACTAACACCTCTTCTGAATCAACACAACCAATTTGAGCGGAAAAATGACACTACTGACTTGTTAGAGCTGCTTTACATTTGCATTTGTCTCATATTTGATTGCATCATAGTTTGCATCATTGATTCTCTTATTCTGATTTGTTTTCCACATATGATCTTCAGAACTGAATGTCAATAGTAAAAATATATAAATATATATTTTTGCTGCTTGTATGGACAAAGTGCACCATGTGTGTTGGGTCAAGTATGTTCTTTTAATGGGCCGCATGCCTAAATTATTGTTGACTAGTGGTTTGACTTGATGGATTTGTTGTTTTGAGCAAGTTGCTCATGAAGAATCAGTGAAGATACATTTAAGTGTAGGTAAGCGAAGTTGAATTGTGAAGATGTGTGAATGGCAAACATTTCAGCTGTAGTCAGCACTCTAGTGACACTAGTGTGGGATCAACTAACTGTGGGTTACATCTGTCCCACATGCATGTTCTCTGATGGAGTCACTACTGGAATGTGTAAGCTACATTTATTAAAAAAGGGAGTGCAGTGAACTAGAGTCCCACTGGTGTATTTACATTGCAGGGGTCAAATCCACTACACTTTGTAGCATTTTATGTCTTATATAAGCCACTTATAATGTTAGTCAAAGTTTTTTGCACCACAAACTTGATTTACTTTCACATGACCTCTGTCCACCCTTTCTCTGAACCGAAGCATTGAACAGGCTCCTGTTTCCATATTTTTAGGACTTCTACAGTAAATGACCTCCACTATTCAATTCAATTCAATTCAAGTTTATTTGTATAGCGCTTTTCACGATACAAATCGTTGCAAAGCAACTTTACAGCAAATTAAGTTTCTACAATATATTTAGTAGTAGCTTATCAGTGGTGACTGTCAGTTAATGTACGGAAAAATCAATTAAAGACGTAATCAAACAGACGATGAACACTATTAACAGCAATTATTATATGATGCAATCAAACACAATTTGGTAGTTCTGTATGTTGTTTCAGGGTTGGCATAATCTGAGGTCCTCTGAGGGGTTGGCATCATCTCTTCTCAGGTGTTCTGGATCCAGACTGAGACATTTCCACGGGATGTCAATCCACGGGATGTAAAATTGATTTGTTTAACCCAAGCTAAAGAATAATAATGTGCATTTGATCAGATATAACTGCAGTACAAGATTATGAGATGCATTATTTGAATGCTTGGCCAAAGACATGTGTCTTTAATCTAGATTTAAACAGAGAGAGTGTGTCTGAACCCCGAACGTTATCAGGAAGGCTATTCCAGAGTTTGGGAGCCAAATGGGAGCCAAATTACTGGTCATAAGCCAATTCAGTTTTATACAATACCTCTGTTTTTTTTTTTTTTTTTTAAAGATAGACTCTTTTATTTATTTATTTATTTAATTTTTAAATGTGAATTAACATTTAAAAATATAAATGAAATTCACATCTCTCTAACCATTAGGAAGTCGTGGCCTAATGGTTAGAGAGTTGGACTCGTAACCCAAAGGTTGCGGGTTCTAGTCTTGTACCGGCAGGGATTGTAGGCAGGGGGAGTGAATGTACAGCGCTCTCTTCACCTTCAATACCACGACTGAGTTGCCCTTGAGCAAGGCAACGAACCCCCAATTGCTCCCCGGGCGCCGCAGCAAAAATGGCTGCCCACTGCTCCAGGTGTGTGTTCACTGCTGTGTGTGTGCACTTAGGATGGGTTAAATGCAGAGCACTAATTCCAAGTATGGGTCACCATACTTGGCCACATGTCACGTCACTCACTCATTAGATGAATGCAGTTAAGCATATTAAGCTATCTCTTTTTTCCTCCTGAGATTTAAACAGAGGCAGTTCAATGGGAAGTATAGTGAGTGTTTTTAGGCTGATTCTCTTCTCTCTGAGGCATTTGTTTGATTTTAGAGAGAGTCACTGGTTGCCTCACCTAAAATTTGAGCCTGTAATCCAGTGCTGCTCTAAACCTCATTCAAAGAACAATTTACTCTTTTTAATTAAAGCTCAGGCCTTCAGAGGGAGTCAGAGGCCGATGAAGTGTCGTCTTCTCTCAATGCAGCGCTTAAATCTCGCTGTGTGGCTGCACTCAGCCGGTCCCTAGTACAAATGAATCTGGCTGTCTGGCCTTCCCAGCAGAACTCATTTTGGAGATGAATGCTAATTAAAAAAGGGAACAGTAGTATTAGACCCTATGAAGCAGAGCATGCTCAGTGTTGCCAGCTGACTCAATTGGCGCTTTTCCACTGCGTGGTACGACTCGGCTCAGTACGGCTCAGTACGGCACGGCACGGCACGGCTCGGCACGGCACGGTTTAAGTTTCCACTGCAGTTCAGTACCGCTTTAGAGTGGGCGGGATTATTCACATGTCGTTATAGTTGCGCCGCCTCTACTACCACGACTCCTAAAAAAAAACTTTTTCATTCTGCGTCGCCCCATCAAGCTCACTGGATCCGCTCCTCTGCTATCAACGAGAGGAATGTCTGTTCTTCCGCAACAGACAACAAAACTTTTTGGTTGTTAAAAAAAGGTGCGCTCGTTCAAAACAGTTGCGTTCGATCCTTCGCTGGCTGTGCTGATTTAAATCTAGCGGTTCTTTTGTGTTTGTGTCGCAAGTTCAGTGAGCAGGTAGTGACGATTCTCTCCGGCCAATCCGTGATCAGCAGAGTTTACACGTCACGTTTTGGTAACGGTTCGGTTCACTTGGAACCCCAACCGAGGTGGTACTAAAAAAAGTACCAGGTACCAGGTACTGTACCCAGTGGAAAACCCCCCAAAAGTGAACCGTACCGAGCCGTACCATGCAGTGGAAAAGCGCCAAATGTGTAGCCTATATCAAATCAGGCTGTTTTATGGGTGAGTTCAGATGAAGTTTTACTGGCACAAAGCAACACCTCTGACCTTTTTTTGACCCTTTTCTGATCCAGATCAATCTTCAGACAATTCCCAGAGGAAAATGCTAATGCTCAAAGATTGCTCTTTCATAGTTTAGGACACTTAATGGGTATTTCATCTACTGCTGAGCTCCAATGGGCCATGCACAGATGACCATCTAAGAAGACAATGACAAATGTTTAGAATATATAATCATATTCGGTCCGAGCGTTTTAATATGCTTTCCTACCTGCCTGTCAACGTATGTATTAGCATACCTCTGCGCACCCAGTTCGCGCAGACAGGATACGTCCTCAGCGCGTTCACGCACGCTGTGCAGACAGAGCGAGGATGGCAGGCAAACATCAACAACCCGATCTTCCTTCCTGCTATTGTAGTACTTTTAAAGATTTCTCACAGGTGAATGACA
>NW_015644620.1:13911-17949 GCF_001515625.1 Sinocyclocheilus rhinocerous | reverse complement strand
TTGACTCACATACATATCCATATCCAATATGTGTGTGTTGTGTTAATTTTTCCCACTTCAGCAACAGAAAGCATTATTGAGTACATAATTAAAAATGGTTTTAACACAAGGTTAAGTTATATTCTGGCAAAACACTGCAATATTACTAGGGCTGACCCCGAATAGTCGACGATTCGATGCTTCGATAGGAGGAGCCCGATTCGACTACCAATCTCACTGTCGAATATTCGCGGGGTGTTATGATCCTGCCATTTTGGCTATATGGGGGTGCTCAAATGTCTGATTTCACATAGAACTACCGGTTTTCTCCCAAAGTTAATATACAGCCTATTAAGATAATGCTGTAAATAAGAATCTGAAAAGAAAGAAGCTTTAAATAAATATTTTAACGTGCGTGAATAAATCCAACCACCCCTATAGATTTAAGTTTCACTTTCTATAGTCCGTGACTGACAGAGAAGCATCTTGGCGGCAGGGATTTAAAACTTTAACAAGACTCAAATTGACACAGGCAGAGTGAAAGACTGAATTTTTTCGATCAGGTAGGGTACAAGTGATTTCAAAACATTTCAGCCGGTTTATATATATCGTGTATATATTATTTATCTCGTATAAGTTGCGCTGCAGTAAAGCGCTTCATGGTACGGTGGTTATCTCTTTAGCGCGCAGTGCGAGCAGGACAAACAACAATGCATAATATTAATAACTATAACTGGGACTGTCATATACATAACATTATAATGAGAACACTATTATAATAAAATGCTTTTATTTTTTTTATTTTATTTAAAGGCGCAATAGGTGATTTGTCTTCAGAAACATTTTTTGTTATGCTGGTTGAAAGTCTCTTCACATCCCGATAGCAATCATTAAGTTAAGTGGTCTAAATGTATTTGTCTGTATTTATATATTCTGTGGAAGGTGTAGGATCAAGAAATGTTCGTCTAATCAAAACGTTCGGTCCGAGCGTTTTAATATGCTTTCCTACCTGCCTGTCAACGTATGTATTAGCATACCTCTGCGCACCCTGTTCGCGCAGACATGATACGTCATCAGCTCATTCTTGTACGCTGTGCAGACAGAGCGAGAATGCCAGAGAATCAACAACCCGATTTTCCTTCCTGGTATTGTAGTACTTTTAAAGATTTCTCACCGGTGAATGACACATGATGTAGCCCAGCGGTTAATCCAGTCCTCGCGCCAGCTCGTTAGAAGTGAGCTACGTGCATGAACTGTGTTCCGATCTATATGATCCCTACACAGTGTTCATTGCTCCCTCCTCCCTGAGCAGGGGAAATACGTTGATGTTTACTTCACTTCGGAACATGGGCTGGAATTGGGAACCTGATGTAGCCTATTGTAGTAATGTTGTCTCTGGTCTGTGAGCATAAATGCGTTCAGGGGGCGTGGCTTTGGACGGCGATTGCAGGGAGGGTGGGACGTTCGCTTTCAGTGCTATCAGGCTAAAGTTAGCATTTTCCAAGATCTCCTATTGCACCTTTAATGCAAATTAATAGTTTGTTTCCATAGCAGATTTGCCCTCCCTAAACAGCAGCACAGCCACTGATGCGAGCAGGAGACACTAGGATTGGAATACTGATGACAGTTAGCATTAGCGGCTCCAGCCCCTCCGGTATACTACTTATTATATTTAAAATATAATAAGTAGTGTAACTATTTCAATTACTTTATTAAAGTAATGTAACTGATTACATTTGATTACTTTTCTAAGTTTCTAATGAGTGTTTTCAACTGTTAATCATTTAAAGCAGGCAGGGTTAACCTTACAGTAGTGCTCAACACTGATTACTGTCAGACTTTCAAACTCCTCAAAAATCCACTTGAATTAAGATTACAAAAATTTAATTTTAAAGCACAGCCACCACAAAATCAGACTTTAGCAGCTCTTTTTACTTTAAAATCTTTCTGAGGTTAAATAGCTACAGATTTAAAATCATAATATATAGTTTAATAGCTATAATACCGTTTTTGAAATCAAATCGTTGTATAGCAAATATGTCAGGAAACACTGGTATTGAACAATGTTTTGAAAAAACAGTTAATCTTAAAAAATAAAGCATATACATGAACCCAAATAGAAAATTAAACAGTTATCAAATAAAAATGTGTCCTATTCTTTATCCTAAACTCATGAAACATTGGTGTCTCATATTTCAGAGCAGCCAATGCAATTTTGGAAAGAAATCAATTAAATCTGTCTCTCTCTGTGTGTGTGTACTGGTTTAACCAAATGTCCTCACTTATATAGTGAAAAATCATGACAACCCACTAGTGAGGACATTTTACATGTCCTCACTAGTTAAAAAGGCTTAAATCAGCCAAAATATATTTTTATTTATATCTAGTGTTTTGCACATGCTGTGAGGGGTAGATTTATGCAATGTCCTCACTATGATAGCAAAAAATATATTGTGTGTGTGTGTGTGTGTGTGTGTGCGCGTGCATGTGTGTGTGTAGGCTATGTGAAAATATTCAGATGTAACCCCCTTTGTAATCGTTACATTTTCATAAGTAACTGTAATTTAATTACACATTTTTTTCTCAGTACCTGTATCAGATTACAGTTACATTTATTTTGTACTTAAATTACATAACTTTTAACCAGATCCTGCTTCACTCTTCCATCTGGTGAGCGTCAGCGTCATCTCCGCTGCGCCGATCGGGTTGGATTGGGTATGCTGCACACATCATGTCAATTAAAATACGATTAGGAATAATGAAAAAAGGTGTCCCTGATTTCACTCAAAATGACAAGCAGGCGAAAAACGGATTGTTTGGGAAAAAATTTACGGATTCATTTTGGCAGCTGTTCTCGCGATCCTGGGTTTGCATTCTACACACACCGCATGGGATAAATCCATTTCTGTCATTATTCTGTGTTCCAGAGCACTTAAATAGGCTATTGAACCATCTCTCACGGCGTTCCCTAATGAAAATCCATCACACAAACTGGCTTTCCGAGAGTCTGGAGTCATTAGTTACTGAAATACAAGAATGTCTAAAAGTGAAATGAGTGCATGACTGCTTAAGGTTGCTCTTTCCTCAGAGGTGCAATTTAGGCTTACTTGCTTCTTGCAGGGTATTTAGGCTATTAAAATAGGCCTATATATTTCTGTAGAACACACAATCATTAGAATTTTTGGGTAATTAAAGGGATTTCTATATTTTATTCATTCTTAGGCACATAAACGTACGTAGCACATTATATAATAATAAAAACATAGTATTTTTGTCTATGCTTCGCTGTGCAATGTTGACTTTTGTGATCGGCTACAATACCGACAGACTGCAGCCAATGGAAATGCTTCTCTGTCGGTGCGTGTCCTAGAACAGATCCTGAATGCAGACTTCGTCAGGTAGACGAAAATCTGAACATCATAGTTTAACAGATAAGTAACCCTTTTTAGTAACCCTTTGCTACTCAAAACTAGCCCAAACTATCAGTGTTTCGAGGGGGTCCCCTGGTAAAAATCGCGTTCTGGGGGCTACAATACACGTTATTGGGGTCGCTTCAACCCACGGACATGAAAAACAACCCGCGGCAACAGTGATAAAGTAGCCCAATTCCCCGGGAAAACCGCGGACTTGGCAACACTGTGACGGATAGTAATGTCTACAACGGACACGAGCGCGGTCTCGGCACGACCACAACAACTTTAAGTTGTCTAATTTGGCACGGTCTCCCTGCTGCACTAATAGTAGGACCATCGCTCCTCTAGCGCGTCGCAACCAGTTGAGCTGCCAAAGGAATGCGCTGGGCCCTCTTCAAAGGGCGTACCAGCGGTATCCTTCGGTGCTCCTCCCGACGACCAGATGTCGATCACTGCATAGGAGGGAGAGCTCTCTGGAGAGGAAGATTCGGCTGCACTACCGCCCTCCGGGGCGGTGGCAAGGCCTGAATTGGATCCGGAGATGTCTGCTATGCTTTCCCGGGCTGCTGAGAGGGTTGGGCTCGTGTGGAAACCTCCACCGCGTCCCGAGCCCTCGAGGTTGGACGATTGGTTTCTCGGGGTGGCT
>NW_015644620.1:12373-13855 GCF_001515625.1 Sinocyclocheilus rhinocerous | reverse complement strand
GGTCGGTTGCGATGCAGTTGTGTCCTAATACCGCCTCCACCCGGCAGGGCGAACCGTGCTTCCCTTCTGGGTCTGTAGGTACTCGTCTGGCCTGTCAGGCGATGCTTATACAGCCTGTGGAGAAGCTGCCTCCACCTTACACGCTACGGCGTTACTGCAGGTTCATCAGGCCAAGGCACTGAAGGACCTGCACGAGGGTGGTCACGATCTGGAAGTTCTGAAAGAGCTCCGAACCGCTACTGACCTCGCGCTCTGAGCGATGAAGGCACAGAAGCAGACTGAGGCAGTTCGTCACACCCTGCCCCGGCGGGCAGCGTCTGCCTCCACCCGTCCGGCGGCCGCAGCACCCCAGCCTGCTCGTCGCCAAGGGCGGCCCCCTGCGTCTGCCCCCGCTCCCGCGCCGCATCCGCAGCAGCCTCCAGCAAGCGGCGCCGTGGAGCTGGACGTAAGCAGGCCGCACCACCCGTCTTAACCCCCGTCAAACCTGGCGTTGAGCGGAAGAGCAAGAGGCCCCGGGACGGGCGACCCAGAGAGGGAGGAAGCTGCTCTTTGGGGGATGGTGAAGGCACCTCTCCCTCCCCCGGAGGAGGGCCGGGTGGAGAATCTGGAAAATCTTGACGAGAGAGTGGTTTTCTCTGTCCCTGGGTCCCGCGAGGGCACGGAGAGTAGCGGACAGTCCAGCACTGGACCACAATCATCCTCCTCCATCGCCAGCAGGCAGCAGCGGGCAGTTAGAGAGCGTCAACAAAGGCCTACTCACGCACCCTCTGCCAACCTGTGGAACCAGGTAAGCGTTGCACCGCAAACTCACACCCCTCTCCGGTCCGCTCACAAGCCGCACGAGTTGGGTCCTTGCGTTCCACCTCGCACTCTGTAGGAGCAGTCCATAGATGGAAATGGCGCATCCCAAGAACAATACGTCTGAGAAGTCACCAACTCATCCTCATGGTATAATGCTGGAATGGCTAGCAGTAAGTTACCTAGCTGAGGGAGCATAACACCCAGCTCGCAGCTGAGAGGGGGCTCGACCTACAGCATGTTCGTTAGAATCTTGAAGGGTAAGTGTACTGCAAGCTTAGCCTAAAACTCAGCGCATCAGGGAGGCAGAGGAAGGGCCTAGTTCGCCTGATATTGCCGGTTCCAGGTGCTCTGGGAAAACAGAGAACTCAACTCTCCACATGAGAGGAGAACTCCAAATTCAGAAAAGGAGTAGCATGCTCATAGGCAACCCTCTGATAGAGGGGAGAACTGCTAAACACCACCACGAGAACAGCCCACGGAGCCGGGAATTCAACTCCTCAGAAGGGGAGAGAACTCGAACGCTCTGAAAAAAGCACCATGCTCATAAATAACCCTCTACAGTGCGGGGAGCGATGCTTTAAAAATGTATCAACAGAGACACACTAGTTCAGTGGAGCCCAAGGCGAGTACCGGGGCCTAAGCCAAATCAGACAAAGGGCACGAGGCTGACAACGCGTAACC
>NW_015644620.1:8147-11782 GCF_001515625.1 Sinocyclocheilus rhinocerous | reverse complement strand
CACGCTCCGCCCAACCGCTAGATTACCTCGGAAATCAAGCGCAAACGAAAACTGCTGCCGCGAATGCATCGCTATTCCCGCGAGAGGCGAACGCACTCATGCAAACGCTATCTACAAACTCGGGTAAATGGTGAAATACTCACATCCCCCTCAGTAGCCCCGCGAATGCATGACAATGAGCACAAGCCGCCTCCTCGTGAAACGAGCGCGTTCAATTCATGCTTATCCCTCACAAGAAATAAGCAATGAATGCAGAGCGCATCCAACTCCCTCGAGAGCTGAACGCGCTTGCTCTTCACCACACACAGCACGCGAGCCGTGTGAAACTGCAGGTATCAGAGCAAAGCCTCTGACGAGAAACATGCACTCCTAGCCGTGTGTAGCTTAACGCTAACATAAACAAACGGTCAGTGAAGACGAAGAAGAGGATTCAAGGATCGCGCAGGGTAATGACGTCATAGGCTATCGCCGGCCAATGTTATTGTCGTTTTTAGATACATGCTTCAGACACCGGTCACACTGAAGGTGTTCCCCATAGCAACCCCTAGAGGACACAGTTCGAAGTTCCCTTGAAAGGGAACTGACCTGCACTTGAAACCCTGAACAGTAGTTTTGCTCCTCTGCTCCACCTGTGCGCTTTCACAGTCCACTCCATTCTCTGTCTCGAATTGATTACTCTGATCCAAACCGTTTGGCGGAGGCGCGGAGATTCTCTGCTCCACCTGTGCGCTTCCACAGTCCACTCCATTCTCTCTCTCGCATTGATTACTCTGATCCAAACCGTTTGGCGGAGGCGCAGAGAGCGATTCATGATTTATTAGAGATTTATCGAATAGCGAATTCAGAAATAATCGCTTTAGTACATTCGGCAGGCAACTATACAATAATAATATTAAAATAGTGGGCCAGATCAGCTGCCAGGCCACCGGGAATTGTCCCTGTTCTCCTGATGGCCAGTCCGCGCCTGATTTCCACAGACACGCAGAATGTGCAGGATTCATATATTGTCTTTTTGCGGCTTAATATTCACAGACACTAGTCCATATTGCGTTTTGATTCAAGTGTACTGACCTGTGGCATATTCCGTCCGTGTTAGGCTAGGCTATAGGAATTTCGTTTTTATGACTGGTTTCTACGAACCAGTCTGTGTTTTCCGCAATGGCGGAAATTATAGCGGTAAATCAATTACATTTGTATGTGGATGTGTGTAAATATTCAAATGTAATCCCCTTTGTAATCGTTAACATTTTCATAAGTAACTGTAATTTAATTACACATTTTTTCTTAATAACTGTAACTGATTACAGTTACATTTATTTTGTACTTAAATTACGTAACGCCGTTACATGTAACTAGTTACTCCCCAACACTGTATACAGTACATGCATATGTGAGTAATTTATAGGTGTATGTGTACGTGTTTTATGTATGTATTGATAAGCGAAGTTTGATTTAAATCCTAGTGGCGCCCATTACTTGCCGCCACCTTCTGGCAGTTTTAGTTTAATTTCATTTAACTTAACATCATTACAGTTATTTAAATAATTTATTATTTCTAGATTCAGAACGTACTATTTAAATCTGTATGTGTATATATAGATTAGAGCAAAAGAGAGTTGTTTAAATATATATAAACATTAATGAGCTATGAGCTGTTTAAATATGTCTAATTAAGATATCCATGGCCATGAAAACATTTGGCTGAAATGATTATTTATTTGAAGAGTTCAGATGCAAAAGTCTCTAAGTGCCATCTAAAATTTTCTTCTAAAATGGTTATTTTCCCAGGCTCCTATGTTTATGTTCAGTTATTTTACTTTAATGGGAAAGAAAAACTATCCATTGCCATTAAGGTGAAATTACTGAACCTACACATAGGAGCCTGATAAAAATGCTCATTTTAGAAGAAAATTTCAAATGGCACTTAGAGGCTTTTGCATATGAACTCTTCATTTATTATTGAAGGTTTGATTTTAACACTATTGCAGTAAAATATGCAAACAAAAACAGTTTTGGATATGTTTTTCATTTCTTTAAAAAAAGATATGTATTTCATAATTAGAAACTATATATAATTTCCTTCCTAATAGGAAAAACAAAATACATTTTCAAAACCATTCTGTATTGGACTGAACGAAAATACATTATTATTCCCCACTCCTCCCATCAAGCTTGCAGGGAAATTAAATTTTGCTCCTTCCTGCAGTTCCCTGAACTTTGCGTGGCTGCAGTAACTTTTTAATTAATAAGTCTTTGGAGAAAATTCTTGATCCTTTTTTTTTTAATAAATTTGTCCCCGACTAAGTTTTCTAGCTTTTACTACATAGATGCAAGTTTTTAGCATAAACCTTTATAGATTATGGGGTTACTGACAGCTTTCCTCCCGTATCCATTCATAAACTTAGACATACAGTTACACTGTTTCTGCTGCAGACAGTTTTTCACCTTTAGGGGTTTGCTGAAATCCTTAAAGCCAAGTATGAACATTAGTAATGCTAATAATGCTTGCTTTAGCACTGCAATGCAGAAAGCGCTCTTATCTTCTGCGATTGTTCTTCTGCCAGATCAGTGCTGTGTATGGCCACAAAACACAGCATGTACCTTTTTCAAAAGAATACAGGCAATATCTGAACATTGTCCATCATTTAACTCCAAGTGTAACTGACAGTATGAGTCAAAAATGCTGTTTAATCATTTTGTTTGAAAACAGCAGAACTTGCTGATAGGATGCAGGTACCATCAAACTGTTTTCCATGATGTCTGTCAGGATATGAGATATTTGGATCAGACACCACTTGCTGGGGCGGCCAAAAAATCTGAACAATCATGAGAATCCAAAGTGAAATGTCAGTCAAGAGCCTGATGGTTCGCTGGTTCAACACAGAACTGGAGGAATAAGGAAGTTTTGTGCTTTGGCTTGTGTTGAAGTCACTAATTTGGAAGACAACTTAGTGAATTAGACATTGAGGAACAATAGGGATCAGCCAGTGCTGTGATACCACTCGATTTCGGCCATATTTAGAATTTGAGCAGCACGATATCTGGAGCTCATTTGGTTCTTTTAAAAGTTCACAATAGCTTGTTGTTTATCTGATTGCTTCAGACTGAAGACAGCTTGGAGAAAACCAGTAAATAATGATCTCTTTCGATCATTTCAGTTAGTTTTATGCACCTTTGGTCTCATCTGTTGTCATAATTGCATAAATAGGGATAATGAAATTGCTGAAAGCACAGCGTTCTTCACATCTTGTCTGTAGCTCTTCCTCGGATAATTTTGAAACACATTTTTATAATTATTGATCAATGTCTATTATTAAGCAAGATCTGAAGGGTTAAATGTCTCCATATGTGAAATCCGGATTGTGTGTCTGGATATCTCCAGTAGGCTATTCCATTTCTGAACAAAGACACAAGCTGTAAGAATTGCAGATGATCAGATTACTGGTTAATCAAAAAAGCCTAACCAGTAAACCAGCAAAATGTTGATCTTAAAACTTACGGCATGAGTTGATTTTTTTTAAATATTGGAGACAATACTGTTAAAAACTTTGGGGTCAGTAATATATATATATATATATATATATATATATATATTACTGACCAAAAGTAATTAATTACTAGTTACTAATTACATC
>NW_015644620.1:3648-7717 GCF_001515625.1 Sinocyclocheilus rhinocerous | reverse complement strand
TATATATATATACACACACGCGCCAAAGATGCATTAATTTGATCAGAAGTGACAGTTAAAACCATTTATAAAGTTACAAAAAAAAAACTATTTCAAATAAATGATGAAATGATGATGATGAAATAAATAATGTTTGAACATTATTAAAATAATCCTGAAACAAATGTTTCTTAAGCAGCAAATCAGCATATTAAAATGATTTCTGAAGGATCATGTGACACTGAAGACTGGAGTAATGATGCTGAAAATTCAGCTTTACCATCACAGAAATATATTACATTTTAAAATATTTTAAAATAAAAAGCAGTTATACTGAAATAATATTTTACAATATTACTGTTTTTGCTGTTTGATCAAATAAATGCAGCGTTGGTGAGCAGAAGAGACTCAAAAAAACATTTAAAAAAAAATTACTGACCCAAAAAATTATTGACTGATAATATATGTAAACATTTTTGGATGTTTGGATATTGGTTTACAAACCAGTTTATTTGAGCAAAACAGATTTAAATATTTAAAAACTGTTCAAAGTGTGCATTTTTCTTTAAATGTGTTGTATGTGCGCTAATACAGACAGCATGATAACGTCAAAAGGACCTGGTATTACATTATATACACCTGGTATTAAGATGTGTTTTTGTCAATCTGATCAGAAGTGATGCTAAATACAGGTATAAATGGGGTTTTAAATATTT
This sequence comes from Sinocyclocheilus rhinocerous, assembly GCF_001515625.1. Classification (NCBI taxonomy): domain Eukaryota; kingdom Metazoa; phylum Chordata; class Actinopteri; order Cypriniformes; family Cyprinidae; genus Sinocyclocheilus; species Sinocyclocheilus rhinocerous. The sequence continues at coordinate 7,022 of NW_015644620.1, read as the reverse complement.
TAAGTTTGTCCACTTCTGACTAGTTCAAAAGCACATTCAACCATATTGCTTTCATAGTGTAGATGCTCATGTGGTCGAATGCGTTCGAACAGCCACTAAATACTGCCTCTTCTCTGCCTACTGACCTCATTCTTAAACATGACGTGTTGCTGAAGTGCGCTAGCCTGATGGAATTTAAACTCTGCCGGCTGAAATCTTAAGTTTAGTGACTCGGCTCCAAAATCTAAAAGCACAAGCCCAGTCCTGATTCACAAACCCACTGCATTGGACGTAATTCTGAGGCTACCATAGCAGAAACAAAAGCTGCTGCTCTCTGCCCTGCTGACAAAACCAGCTAAAACGAGCTTAAGCTGGTTGGTTGGTTTTAGTTGGTCGTCCAGCCTGGTCATAGCTGGTCAGCAGGCTGGTTTTAGAGGGGTTTTGGCCATTCTGCAGGCTGGTCAGGCTGGTCTTAGCTGGTTAGGCTGGGAGACCAGCTGGCCAACCAGCTAAAATCAGCTTAGCCAGGCTGGGAGACCAGCTAAAACCAGCTACTTCCAGCTTAAACCAGCTAAGACCAGCCATCCAGCTTAGGCTGGTTTTAACTGTTTTTTTTTCAGCAGGGTATTTGTTTACTTTCGCATTCATATGTAAATTGCACAAGCTTATTTTGCAATATTAGAATGAAAGATCAGAAAAGGCCCATACATTTACACGACCATATACCGTCCCCCTCAAAGAAATCAGGAAAGTGGTCAAAAGAGATGAGTATGTGTCTCTGTCATCTACTGTACTTGTGATCCGATCGACCAGAACACATCTTCATACCAGGTGTAAACAGGGCTTTAGAAATTAACCATAATTTCCTTTTCAGGAATAAAATAAAGAAGGAAGGAATATATAATGGTTCCCGTAATGAACAAGTGCAGGAAGGTTAAATTTATATTCACTTTGCATTCCCCCAAAAACCCGCAGACAGCTGTAGTGCAAAAAGTGAAGGCAAATTCCATCTGTATGTCTTTTAAACTGTCAAAACCAGCTGCTACTAGAGCGATATATAATAAAAGTATCGGTATCGGGCGAGTACTGAAAAAAGTGGTATCGGTGCATCCCTACTTACGGCTGTAATGTATTCTGATTTTGAGGACCGCCCGGAATCTTCCACACAACCAGTGCGGGGTACGTGACATTGGGGCGAACCGTTCCGACAGTTATGCTAAGCTTTTATCGCGAGCAAAGATTGCTGCTTAAATGTTGCATAATTCATGTCTGCCGGGTCCGGCGTCGTAATGAATTCTGCATTTAAACGTCACTTCTGAAAAACCCGAGAGTAAAAGGAAATTGTACAACAGCTGCCTGGCACTCTGGAGGAAATGGTGTCATAATGAGATGAATGTGCTGAAGTCTGAAGTGGAATGATGTCGCCTGTTTGAAAGTCAATGCGGTTGTTTGTGACTTCCCTCGATAGTTGTCAATACACAGACTTTGAGAAGGTCAGTCGAGTCTTATTTATAGTAAATAGAACTTGTCAATGTCAATGAGCATCGAATTATTTATATATGTTTTTTACTTATTTATTTGTTTTTAGAAAAACATTGTTTTCCTGTAACCTGATGCTTCTTGTGGGGAATCCTCAGTGAATTCATTGTAGTACATACTTTATTTTTGGTTAGTGATATATTTTTTACAATTGCACATTCTTAAACCCTATGTAAAAACGATATGATAAAGAAGTCATGGAAACATTTTTTCATTACTTTAATTCATCAAAACAGATTGACCAATTTCAAACTTCATTTTTTTTTAAAGTTATTTGATATTCAAAGTCAGTTTAATATAATGTAAGTTGAAATGACTTGTACAGCTGATTTGATTATGCTTACAAATTTAAGGCAGCAACTGAACTTTTCTGAGCTTTTATGTTGAAGTACACTGAAAAAAGTGTAGAAACAATTTTCACTCTGTAATCACTAGTAAGTTTCACAAACAATTACAAAGAAACAGCAAGTAACACACTGAATTAAATGTGACATATTTAAGTGGAAAAGCTTAAACTCCAATAATTTTTTTATTGATTTACAACTTCAATAACAATATCCTTTTGTCTTACAAATACAGTGGCATCCAAACGTCTGAAATGGGTGTGAAAATATGTAGCCAAATTGGGGGGAAAAATGCCCCAGTGCAATGCACGGATAGTTAATCCAAAAATGACAATTTTCATCTTTTACTCACTCTCATGTTGTCGAAACCTGTATAAGTTTCTTTCTCTAGTGAAACATAAAAGAAGATATTTTGAAGAATGCTGGTAACCAAACAGTTTTCATTGCCTTCCATAGAAAGGGGAAAAAACTGTTTAGGTCATTGGCTGCGACAGTTTGGTTACCAACATACTTCAAAATATCATCTTTTGTGTTCAACAGAAGAAAGAAACTCATACAGGTTTGAAATAACTTGAGGGTGAGTAAATGATGACAAAATGTTCATTTTTGGGTGAACTATCCCTTTAAACTAAATCTATTATGGCTGCCCAAATATAGTGAAAATGAAATGAAAAGTGTCGTTGTGGCATTAAATTTAAATCTGCTCATGTTGTGTCATGTTTCTTTTTATGCATTATTTACAGTATTGAGCATTCTTACCAATCACACACGATTCAGCTTATGAATGTGTTAATGATAAATCCCCTGTGACGTTCGTACTGGCTACTATATACAGGCCACCAGGGCACCATTCAGACTTTATTAAAGAATTTGCTGATTTTCTGTCTGAGTTAGTGCTGGCTGCAGATAAAGTCTTAATTGTTGGTGATGTTAATATCCATGTTGATAATGAAAAAGATGCATTGGGGATCAGCATTTATAGACATTCTGAACTCTATTGGGATCAGACAACACGTGTCAGGGCCTAATCACTGTCATAATCATACTTTAGATCTAATACTGTCACATGGAATTGATGTTAATGGCGTTGAAATTCTGCAGCAGAGTGATGATATCTTGGATCATTATCTAGTCTAGTGTATACTCCATATAGCTAAAGCTGCAAATTCAACTCCTTGTTACAAATATAGTAGAACCATCACTTCTACAACAAAAGACTGCTTTGTAAATAATCTTCCTGACTTGTCTCAATTACTCAGCAAATCCAATAGCTCAGAAAAACTTGATGTTGTAACAGAAACCTTGGGCTCTCTCTCTTTTCTAGCACTTTAGATACGGTTGCTCCTTTATGCTTAAAGAAGATTAAGGAAAACAGTCCGACACTTTGGTATAATGAGCACACTCGCGCCTTAAAGAGAGTAGTCCGGAAAATGGAGCGCAGCTGGAAGAAAACAAAACTAGAGGTATTTCGTATTGCTTGGCGGGAAAGTAACCTATCCTACAGAAAAGCAT
>NW_015644620.1:0-3633 GCF_001515625.1 Sinocyclocheilus rhinocerous | reverse complement strand
GAAGCCTGTCCATTCAAGAAAAAAGTTATCTCCCTCCCCCTGCATACGCCCATATTATATTCTGTTACAATTAGCATACAGTTTGGATTGGCGGTATGGTTCTGTTCTGGGCAAGAACTCCCTGCGCATCCATGCAGCTTAGCATGGATGAGAGCAGGGAGAGCAGCAATAACCCCCCAGGGTAAACAGAACTAACATAAATGTATTGCAGATATTGTTAATGTTCAATAATTTTATGTACACATTTTAGAATTAGTCTGATTCAAGGAGAATCAGAAGGCTGAATCCCGACTGACAGAGGCGGAGCTGGGGATGGAGGAGGGTAATTAGCTATTGAGCAATGCGAAAACTGCTGATAATACTGAGGGACCTTATATATGAATGCTTAGATAGGTGTCGTATGCCGATAGGTAAATGGGGATCAGCTGAGAGTCAGCTGATGCGAGCTTGACTAACGTGACCTGCCAGAACTAACGCTACGCTTGATATCTGCTTACTTTTCGTCTCTTTTAGAGGAAGACAAACACAACCCCCAGCATTTATTCAATACAGTGGCTAAATTAATGAAAAATAAAGCATCAACAGGTGCAGATATTTCCCAACAGCACAGCAGTATGTAACACCTCGTTTCGTAACATTTTGTCCATTACAAGTATTAACTTTATGAACTTCTTCCAAGATTGATACTGTTAGAGAGATTCTAACCATGCAGCCGTCAGCTACAGTAACGCGTCAGACAGTTAACTATAGATCCTGTAAGGTCCACCCAATTGGTTCAACGAAGGTATCCAGTGGTGGTTGAAGGTTTCCTGCGCATTCTGTCTTTTCGATGAGCAAAGTAATTTAATTTAAAATAAATTCTAATCTGACTCCATTTTATTATGACCTTAAATTTAGATTAGAATGCCAATTATTACTGATCATTCAAGGATAATTTAACTAGACATCTGATCATTCTATTCAACTCTTATTTTATATTTTATATTTTACTCGTTCATTAGGAATCTGTGTCTCTCAGAGTGTCTCACATTGGCCGATTTACTTGGACCTCATGATCACAAACTCTTCAGTCTGATCATTAGTCAGAGGTTATGACTACTATTTAATAGACCGCCTCATGCTTGTCATTCTTTAAATAGTAGTTCTGTTTAGCCCCCTACAGTCATCTATGTAACGACTTAGTTAAAGCTCAAACAATAATCAGAAGTTATGACTATCACTATGAAATATGCTAATACTTCAATAGTATTTTTATCTAGCCCCCTATAGTTAATCTAACTATATAACAACTTGAATAAAGCTGAGACAATAACCAGAGGATATGGCTAGTAGTACTATGAAGTATGCTGAACCATGCTTACTAGTACTCAAATAGTATTTTTTCTAGCCCTCCATGGTTAATGTAACTGCATAACAATTTAACTCAAGTCAAGCAGTTAGTCAGAAATCTAGAATCTCACCAGATGTGTCCCATGCTCCATCTAACCTGAGATCTAGTATGTACCCTGGACGCAGATTTGTGGAAACATACGCCTTCATTTAATCTACTTGAGAAAATAATTTCAGAGTAAGTCAAAATAAAATCAAATGTAACAATTTATTATCAGTCAGTTAAATATGTATTATGCCAATTACATAGTCTATTTAGAGATATCCAATATCCAATCAAATCAATACAAGACATCAAATTCTCAAAGATAAATCTAAGAGTAAAACATGCATACCTGACTTCAGGAAAATACATAGTATGGAGTGTGTGGACACTCTACACTATAGGCTCATCTGACTATGAAAACGCTCTGATCTTCTTGCAACATTTCCTTAAGTACCCCGACCAAGACAAACATCCTCCAAATGAAGGCAGGAACTAACAATTGGAATTTGCATTGATCGAGTCCTAGGCGTGGAGAGTTTACCGCTTTTGGGGACAGATGGTAATTTGCATGAAAGACACTGGGAAATGGCACACCCTCTACAGTAAGCAATCATCTCTCTAAACTCTTAGGATGTGTATTAACTTTTAGTCTATTTCTTGTAAAATTGAGACCATTGTATCAGTCGCTTTGAGACAATTCAAATGATACCAAACATGACTGTGAATATCACTTGTATTCATGCAGAACATTATATTATGCTATTGACCATTCTGAGTGAAGGAAAGAAAGTGGATGAAAAGAAACAAAGGTATAGGTGAGAAAGGAGTTTTCTCCCAGTGAGATGAGGAAACAGATGCCTGTATGTTAATACACTGTGTTTGTATACTGTCCATATCTCAGAAGATCAAAGTGTCTGAAGTTCTTCAAGTCTTACAATCCCCTGAGGAACAATTCCACTCATTCTCTGCTATAGGAGAGGAAGAATTGTATAAACTTGTCAAATCATCAAAACCAACAACATGTATGTTAGACCCTATTCCATCTTAGCTACTAAAAGAGGTGCTTCCAGAAGTCATAGATCCTCTTCTGAATATTCTTAATTTGTCAATGTCATTAGGATATGTCCCGAAATCCTTCAAACTGGCTGTTATTAAGCCTCTCATTAAACACACACACACACACACACACACACACAACTTGATCATAAAGAATTAGTTAATTACAGACCAATCTCAAATCTCCCTTTTCTGTCAGAAATACTAGAAAAGCCAGTATCCTCTCAGCTATGTTCCTTCTTAGACAGAAATGGTATCTGTGAGGATGTCAGGATTTAGACCATATCATAGTACTGAGACTGCTCTCATCAGTTACAAATGACCTGCTCTTATCATCCGATCGTGTTTGTATTTCTTTGTATTGTATGCTATTGGATCTTAGCGCTGCGTTTGACACTATCGACCACAACATTCTTTTGAATAGACTACAAAATTATGTTGGCATTAGTTTAATTGCATTGGCATGGTTCAAATCTTAATTATCTGACCGTCATCAATTCGTAGCAGTGAATGACGAGGCATCATATCGATCACAAGTACAGTATGGAGTGCCACAAGGCTCAGTACTAGGACCGCTGCTTTTCACGCTTTGCATGTTACCCTTGGGAGATACCATCAGGAAACATGGTGTTAGCTTTCACTGTTATACCTTACTTCTGCGCTGAAAGATAAGGTGAATAATCTAACAACTTAATCACCTACAGGTAGCAGCTACCTGCCAACACACTAGCAATGCCCTGGCAACCACCCAGAGCCCCCTAGTATCGTGGCAACAAATTTAGCATAGCATGAACCTCGCATTTTGTGATTTTAGTTTCTTTAAAGGATGTTTATTTGTTCTGTAATCTAAAAGACCTTGCCATTGTGTGTGTGTGTCTCCAGGGGTTAAATTAGGCCGGAATGATCCTCGTCTCTCTCTCTCTCTCTCTCTCTCTCTCTCTCTCTCTCTCTCTCTCTCTCTCTGACGTTTGTTCCAACTGGCTTTTCGGCCCTCTCTCCGGTCCAGTGAAATCACAAAATAAAATGCAACCAAGATACTCCACATTTGTAAAATACAGTCACTGATATGCACATGATTACATATGACTTTGGCATAGAAGTTGTGTTTCAGGTCATGCCATATCTTGTTTGGGGCACCATGAATTACCACCAGAGTCTAAATTTAACCAGTGTTGGGAGTAACGCATTACAAAAGTAATAAT